>NC_039490.1:5741908-5919660 GCF_003590095.1 Trichoplusia ni
AGGCCAATGATGAATGATCTTATTGGTAATGTTAATATTTTATTACGTCCGCAGTGTAGTCCTTAAAGTTAACTTTAAACAAAGAAATGACTCGCAAAACGTTTGTAATCTGAATTCTGTTAAATAATAAAGACACAAATAAATGAAAATATAATACATCCTCACGAAAAAAATTAAAAAAAAACATAAATATAAATTAACTTCTCACCTGCCACTCATAACATTGTAGAGTATAGGATTGACAGTCGCTGACACGTAGTACAGAGCACCAGCGATGTTAAATAGGTGTTCATTGATGACATGGAACTGCGGCAAATCGTACCCGTAGATGAAGAACAGGCGTTGGACGTGGAATGGCACCCAGCACACGAAGAACGCGATTACTACTGCAGCTGTGGATAAGAAATTAAGTTTTAGGGTTAAGATAATGCTCGGTGGGTGATAAGGTTTTAGTAAAATGGAAACTGGGTGAGTGCGAGATAGATTTGACTGATGTGGTTTCGTAAAACTGGCCGCAGAAAACAGTTCAGGTGAATATTGATCACCCTTACTTTTGACGATAGCAAATGCTGCTTTACTGTATACTTTATTTATTGTTATATGTTTATTGTTACTGTATATAATCTGCCGAGTATTGTAGAAAATGCCGTAATCCGAAGAATAGGAAAATCTGGATGGATTAAGACTGACGGACTAACAGAAGCCTTAGTTTCCTTTCATGAAATACTTGTGTATATAAAAATGATATGTTAGATACATTAATGAGTGTGATATCTAGGTATCTATTGTATCAAGATTCATTCATGAATTTACAGCAAAATTGAGTCACAGAAATAAAATCATGATAATTTCATAAACTGGTAAAAAAATACATCTGTAGATGTGTTATGAATAACGAGCGTCTTGGTTTTAAAACCATAAGTCCATTTTTTATAACATAAACTATATCAAAAAGCTTTTCGACACAAAGTAAACAGTTTCAAAACATACTTAAGGAATAATACTGTAAAAATATCAAATAAATAATAGTTTTACTATGTTATTTCTGCTCGCAACATGTCTCACTCTATTTTCTAAAAGCTTCGAACAAACGTAAAGGTCGTAATAAACGAATAAACTTAATGTTGTAATGTAGTGTGTAAGCCGACCTTACTCCCGACATACCTATACATTTACTGAGTATTAAGCTTAAGTTAATCAGTTTAGTATAATATACACCTTAGACATAGCAACACGTCTTTATCATTTTGACACCAATAACTCCCCACATTGCATGGCGACCCTGCCAGTGCTGCCTTGTGGCAGTGCTGCGCAATTGGGAACATGATAAGAAGATTTTGTGATTCGTGAAAAAATAACTATTAGCTAAATGATATGTATATCTAAAAAATGTGAAACTGTGAAGTAGTACTCGGGGTGGATCTACTCTAAGTCCATCCGCATTCGACACAACCTAGCTGGGAGTTTGTGTATTGAAGTCGACGCTGACGGTACCAGAAGGAATATTATGAAGAAGGTCCGAAAGACCTTCGTCATCAGGCAGAAGATACGTCAAGTGATCTTCCACAAGACCAGGCTTGTAAAGTCGGTGTGAGTGTGAGTGATATAATGGTGTCAGTGATTATGTGATTGTTTTGAAGGTTTGAAGCTTATTATAATGCCGCGGAATTTTTTGGTAATTTCTTCTATACTTAGGTACGTTTAAGGGTTTTAATTTTAAAGATTAAAATGTATAATCCTTTTTTTATAGTTATTAATAAAATATATTGGATAGGAACGCCTGTTGACAATGTAATTGAGTCGTATATAAGTATTTTGGGATATGCTACCGTTATTTTTTTTTCAGACCATGGTTATATTAGTATGTTATATTGCCTCAGGTAACAATAATATTTTAATCAAAGCTAACTTAAATTTTGTAATTAATAATTATATATGGTTACCAGAACATTCTCAGGTGCGCCATGTCATATAATGCACGCGCTGCAATTTTGCTGATTATGTCATGCAACTCACATAGGGCATCAATGCTATTTTACATTGGGCATCATGTGTCTTTCTGTGTAACTAACGGATATTGTGCTGTTAATATAAACATGTATCAAGTTTTAAAACCTTTGTTTACCTATGATTATCTTTTAAATTGTCTAGAAAAAGTTTGATGTTAATATTTAGTTTGATTGCCTTATAGGGAAATATGTAAAATCTCTTATCATCTTTAGAGTGCAAGGAGTAATTTTTTTTTTAACAAAATATAAAAGAGGATTATGAAAAGGTTTTTGAAAAATGGTATAGGATTATTTTAAGGACCAGTTTTATAAAATTGTTTGGTATGATATGGTTTTAAGTAGTTGGGAATCGTTTGGTAGGCAAGACTCTGCGCTGACGTCATCGGACTGATCACCCGAGAGCGCCCGGCTTGTAAACCAAGCTATTCATTTTGTATGTTATATTTATGTTGTGTTTAGAATGTTAATGTTTATGAAAATGTGGTACACAAATTAAGAGGTATAAGGACAGATCCTTCCATTTGATCATGGTGTCGGACGAGCTACCCTCCGTGAAAATTGTTGGAAACTAAAAGGTTTTAAACACTGATCCTTAAATAAATGAAAAATAAAGTCGACTATAAAAATGAGTAATGTACTTCTATAAAATAAATAATATAATGAATAATGAGGAGACCAAAGGTCCAAATAAAAATATATGTGTACCATAATGTAGAGAATATAAAGATATTGATAACAAAGATATGGAAGAGTACTGAAAGTAGATAATATAATATTTTGTTTAAGAAGAGAATAAAAAAAAAATGTGAAAAGAAAATTATGGATAAGACATTAAAAACATGTATTTGTAGAAAATAAAATGAAATATGGAAAATAAATTTTGATAATATAGGTACAAAGATTTTATTTTTGTTATAAAATATGAAAAGTTTAAAATAAATAATATAATAACAGAAATTGAAACAATGTTTTGCTTTTAAGTAATCTGAAGTTTGTGAAGTTTTATTATTTATTTAATATTTTTTGTAACAATTATAATACTTGTAATTTGACAAATGTAATTCAGTATATATAGTAATAATATTGTTAACAGTACATTTCTTTAAAATTAAGTAACAATCAGCTGTAATAAGTAAGTATACCTATCATAAAAATTAGTTGTCTGTTTATTTTTACAACAATATTCGATTTTTTTATGTATAAAAAAACACGATTGTATTTTTTTTTAATTTTATTATCGGGGGAGGTGTAGTGTGTAAGCCGACCTTACTCCCGACATACCTATACATTTACTTAGTATTAAGCTTAAGTTAATCAGTTTAGTATAATATACACCTTAGACATAGCAACACGTCTTTATCATTTTGACACCAATAACTCCCCACATTGCAGTAACTTTGGATCGTACAACCATTAAAATAATTCTTTTCACTTGTTGGCTGAAATGGGCAAGGTAATAGGCAATAACTCTCTTTAAAATCTTTCCGAGAAAACAATTAACAGTGTAACGATGTCCTAAAAGGTGTGGGGGCAGTAACCTCCGGAATAAACGAAAAAATAAAAGATTTATCGGTGATAAAGAATTAATTTTGCACGGTTGTTAAACACTGACCGATATAATGAGATTCTGAGCAACACCCTGATTACAAATTTCGTTATTAATGAGGAAATATATTTTATAAAGCTGCCTACTAAACTCAATTTTGTATCATTCGACAAAAAAATTAGGATTGTGGTCGTGTAGTGACACAAATTTGGAACTGAAAATATGTCCCACAAACTAAAATGGGATTACTGTTGTTTATTGTAGCCAAGTGGCATTTCGGAAAATGAAATCAAGAAAAACTAAATCAAGTCATCTGATATTTATACAGTGCCCGAGGCGTTATCTACCTGTCAACAACCCTTTTTTCATAATATTATCATAAAAAATACACTTTATTATCCGAATCCTAGTATGCAATGTGTAAATTACTACTAAGGAGAAGAATACTTATTCGTAAAATATATTACATAAATATACTTCGATATAAGAATTTCAAAGAGGAGTATTATAGAGACAAATTAGCTAATCTATCTATTAACAGTTTTTATAACGAATCCCGCACTGAAGATTTACGTATGCTTAAGTCTTGAGGCTTACACGAAGATAAAAGTAACAAGTCATACTAAAAAGGAATAGCATCTCTACACATTTGAGCATTTTCTATTTACGTTAACATTCATAGAAATGTCATTTGGACAAAGTAGCTGATGGTCTGATTTTATCAATTAGACGAATGCACAACGTTGTATAGGAAATAATATTGAAAGATTTAACAGCAAATATAAATTACATTGTTTTATAAAAGTTCCACATCATGATAACATTTTGAAAGATACGTATTCAATGAATACTTTTCAAAGTATTCACATTGGAACTCCCGCGAGAGGTATTCTATTTGAATAAGCTCGAGTTTTTAAAAGTTCGCTCGCTAATGTCATGGGAACAGCTGTGCCGTGTCTTTGAAACTTTATACGTTACGTATATTAGTAAATGCAGGTATTTGAAAGAGACTAAGTAATAGCTGGGGCCTACCTCGTTCTTGGTCGATTTTGGCCACGGCATCTAGTGGCATTAGACTCCGGTCAATAGCAGAGGACATATGTATGTACTAGTATAATACACAAGCCTGTGCGTAAACACCAGTGTTCCCTTACATGCGTAGCGCGATGGATCGGATATCCGACACAACCAGAGGAAGATCAAGCATAGAACCCACATTTTTATGTCCATACCGAGATAGGGGAGCTGTGATGTTTATATCTAAAATGCATACACAATTCTAAAACTCGATGCAAGCCCATTGCCTGTTAAACTTTTTATAAAAGAAGATGCATATCTGGATATTAAACTTCAGACCTTTTACTCGGATAGTTCAGCGGTCTTACCAATAAGCTGTTCAATACAAGACAGTGGTGAAAAAGAGACGCCTATCTACGCATTTAAAGCGCTGTCTCGTTCACACTCACTACAAGTCTATATTTTTCTTTTAAAGGTAATAAGATACTCTGTGACATACAGAAGCTTAGATGGTGTCAAGACCTGAAGATTTATAGACCGAATCAGGTCCCAATTCAGCTTAGTATTATAATTATAGGTTACGAAGCCAAATAAACTGTCAATTCATCTTTATTATTGAAGTGATTTATGACCAAAATGACTATTATTTTAGGTTATAACGCCTATTATTTCCAGCGATTTATTCTCTCAATACATCCATTATAGCTCAGAGGATAATCATCAAAGATCAGGGTTCATCTTAAGAAATAAGCGCGAGTAATAAAATAAGCCTCAAGAAAGTTATTATCAGTATTGTTAATATTACGTATTGGCTGTTGCCCGCGGCCCGCCCGCCACAATTCGAAAATGATCCCCCGGGAACATAAAATCGGGATAAACTATCTGAGTACCAAGTTTCGTCTAAATCCGTTGAGTGGTTTTTGTATGAAAGAGGAACAAACATACATCCGTACATACTTTCGCGTTTATAATATTAGTAAGTTTTGCTTTTTCTTCAGGTACTTAATAAGCAATATAAGTTAAATTCATTTTTAAAACTTTATCAACGGTCTCAGTCCGTATATCCTTATAGAGAACATCAACTGACTAAATACACTTTTGATCTTCAACAAGCGTTTACTATAAGTTAATTAACAACATCTACAAAGAAAGAAAACTAAAACAAGAAGACAACTTCACAATACAAGTCAAATTATAAATTTCTCGAGCAAATTAAACTTCAAACACAGCCCACCACTCTTACCAAAGAAACTTTATTTGGAGAGTCCTAAAAACTCTAAAATAGGACGTTTTGATAAATTGTTAACACTCTAATTCAGATTGCTGTGTTAACCCTTTTAGACCGAGGTTTTATACTGTTATAAATAACCGCTATAAACGTATAAGCAATGACTTATTTTTCCATGGTAATTACAAACTATTAAACGTGTATGTAATTACCAATCAACACAGATAGTGCTGATTTTTTTTTGCTTACTTAAAATCTCCCGTTGCAGGGCAAAGCCTACCCTTTTATTTATCCAGCCCGTGCGGTTTAACAGAACGAAAGTTCATTACTCTACATTATTTACTCATTGCTTATTATATAGTACTAAAATGAATATTGAAAAAAGTAAAAGAAAATCTCATCTCAATCTATAGATCGACGCCAAACACATTTTCTCTTATCAATATAGAAGATATGAACCCTTGAAGCTGACATTTACAATATTAAAGTCAACAACATTTAGAAATTCTGTAAACAAACAAGAGTCAATTCTTTATTATTTACTTGACTTTCCAAAGGTTTTTCATTTTTTCGTTTGAGGTTAAAACATAATATAATGGATCCTTTCCATTTTTATTTACAACAATAAGCCGATACATTATTAAGGTATTTTATTGGACCCTAACGAGGTTGGTTAAAATTGTAACAGTATAATTCAAGTACGTACATGTTATAATCTAGATGAGAAGAAGAAATAACTATAAAACGTGTTTTGGTGAAGCCCGCTTATTTTGTAGTTTATTCTATTTTAAGAGTTACGTTCCTAAATATTTGAAATGGAAATGAAATTATTACTACGGCGCTATGTACGTCCATCTATGACGACGTTCTAAGAAACCGGACAAAGAAAACAAAGTTATATTATTCGGAATTTGTACATAACCTATTTCTATGGCTTTTCTTTATTATACCTATTTTTTTTAATAGTACTTGACTGATGAAAGTAATTGTTGAATTTCATGTGTAATCTGCTTAAACACCACATATTTACACAAATTTTACACGACAATACAAATTTTACACTACGAGATTTTACCATGCGTAAGAGTTTGATAGTCGTAGAGATTACCGCGAGCGTTACACGGTAAGATATTACAATGTTTATATTCCATATAACATTGAATACAAAATGAAAACAACACATTTTCACACTGGCAAAGTAATATAGGGGTGATAAGAAAATTTGTGTGCAGGAACGTTCGGCAAATGTTTTCGAATGGCAATGTAACTTAGGCGGAGCTTGTTACTATGAAACATAGATAAGTGATGGAGGTTCCCCTACGCTATGACAAAACTGAGGCTAATGTTAAAACTCGTTTGTGTCCCTCCAGAAATCGGTAATATTACTAATACTTATTTCTCGCCGTTGTTTTTCGTCTCATAATAAAGTAAATTCAGAACTTGAGGCTCCGCTGTTTATCCTTCTGTCACTAGACTACATCTAAGGATTACCAACATAAAGTTTTGAGTGCTTCTAACCATGTTAAAGGCCTGTGGAAGTCTAAAACTCTGGAATCGGTTGTACATAGAAGCTAGAGTGTTTTCCCTCCACTTCGTCCTTACTACAAAAAGTACAATACGTTTTGTTTGTAGCTTTTTATTATAAGACACAGACGTGCGACGAGCTTTGACTTATGTTTCGGTAATTTGGCTTTATATCCCTGTAGATTTGACGCAGATGCGTTGACAAAGAATAAGTGGGGATCATGCGTAAAGTCCTTTTATCTCTTCCGTAGCTCTTTTCTTTGCTTACTTTGCTACGGTAAAATGCTAAAGTACTGATTTTTGTCTGGGCTTATTTGCACTGATATACTGATATATTCGCTTTGAGTTCGGCGTATTTTATTCATACGATTGGATGGTATTTGTCTTTATATATTTTTGTATCGATATGACGGTAAAATTAGTATTTAAAACGGAATTATTACCAGTACTTAATAATCCTTGTAATTTTTTGAATTGTTTATTATGATAAGGTATCGTTAGGGAGTTAGTTTAGACATATTATGAGCTATTAAACTCCGTAATATCATAATAGACGGGACTAACATTGTGAATAAATGGCAGTCATCATTTACGTTGACATCATCTGACCTATATAAGAGAAGCGAAAACCACACGGTATAAAAAGGGTTAGAAAAAGTGCTTCCGCTAACGTAATTGAGTCATTTATAACATTAATCTGTATGTGTGAGGTTTATTGTGCCATTAACATCGACAAATAGAGCCCTTACATTAGGAAGTGACCAGAAATAGGCAATCAATTATCGATAGGAAAGAAGGTTCGAACACTTAGGCATGCTGTTTACTCTCTCTGCGTGAGATGTTTTCTGATGTGAAAACCTTAACAAATATACCTAATCCAGTTTACTTTATTCGATTGGCCTTGACGCAGATACCATTAGTCTGATTTGCTCTAAGGTTGTGTTAAAATTCGTAAAAAATACTTTTACGTTTACTTTCTCTATTATCATGTCAGTTAATCACCTATTAATTATCAGGGATAAGTCAAAACTTTTCAGAATTACGATTTGGTTAATTTAAGTCTTGAAATATTCGTAGCAGTCCAGGGTAGGTTTAAACTATGAGAAAGTATGTAAAAATTACAGCATAGACAAAAAATCACAAAAAAACTGTAAAATTACCACGAAATCGGGTACTACTCGGGTGGAACCGTAGGATACAGCTAGTCTTTCGAGAATGAAATGTAAGTAAAATGATTCCCAGTTTAAATTTACAAGTAACTCACGCCAAATAGACAATACAATACATTTCTAATTTAAATCCTCCACCTTTATTGAATTTGGTCTAGAAATAGAATTATTTTGTAATAATTGAAGATAACCTCAATCAAAAATTATAATAGTCATATTATACGCCTCCCTGAACGCCTTGACAGATATTAATATTGTACGCAATGAGCATTTGACGAACAAATAACTCAAGTATCTAATTATCATACGAAAATAGATATAAGGTATTAAAAATTCGCTCTAACTTGTTAACCAGAAATAGCTTAGTGGTTTCTTAGGTTTACGCGAATGTTAGACATTGAAATGAAACTACTTTTACGGATTTTATCGCGGTTTAATGCTTGATTTTAGTTCCCGACGTTTCGACACCTTTGCAGGTATCATGTACCATAAATAAAATCCCTAAAAGTAGTTTCATTTCAATGTCTAAAATAGCTTTTTATTAATCTATTTTCGTTCAAAGCTCAACTGCAGATTAAATTCTATTATAACTAAAATGCTTAAAGGAAAGTTAACTTATATATTGTTGATCAGAAAGTATTTTTATAACGTCGTACAGAAAATAAACGTCGTTTTCAGTAAGAATTTTGCTAAAGAATTTAAGTTACAGCTTCAGTTATGAATTTCACATTTTAAAATGATGAAAACAAAATGAAATTTTAACTTTCTCATATTTTGTCTGTGTCTAGTATCTTTTGTCCACGTTTACACTTTATATTTTATACACATTTTTGGGTATATTAATAGACTTAATAGTTTTCAGTGGAAATGTAAAGAATATTTTGTTAAACTTTGACTTTTTTAGACTTTCCGATACTCTTGCACTTCATTATTAAAGTATCTATAAAAATACAGTAACTGAATTAAAACCTTCCTTTTAATGACGGTTAAGAAAGAAAATTAATTAAGGCACTTGGAAATCAAATTACTAACCGCGTTTATTTGAATCCGTACCTCAAAGACTTATTTTGTCCTTGATGAATTATTAGTGCCTTCAATAAGTAGCATTCGCCTTTTCCCTATAGTACTTTAAGTGGTACTTCGGTTTGAGACCGCCATTAATTTTAGGGAGTTAAATGTGAATTAAAAGTCGTCGCTTTTACGTATTTGGTATGCCATTAAAACCTCTACTCGTTTAGCTTTTGGTAATAGGTAAATTAGGTTTTATGTAACAATTTATGAAGACCAATCCTTTTGTGTGACTCTCTCCATTTTATTACAACACAATTTTGTTCTTACACCTGCGTATAATACATTATGCTTAGTGTCAACGTGTAGTAATAATATTTCTAGTTCGTAAATAACTGTAGAAATAAATTTACCTAGGCAAACTTGTCCAAAATCTAAGATTTTCTCGGAAGACAGTCAATCAAGTAGTCTCTCATCTCACACATTGGTTTTGTAGAATGCCTGTCTACCCAAGAATTGTTAACGTCTAAGGGTTCTGCACTAGCTACGAGAGAAGTATTAATGCAATTTTCTTTAAAAATATATAGAAACTACGTATGGAAGTGAGTATGAGTAAGTCACTTGGCGCTGGAAGCTACTGCACGGCAGAGGCTTCACCCTTCTTCTTCCAAATTTATCCATCTATTGCAATTTCTAGCTTTTATAGGCCTTGCATATCACACAATATCGTCTACCCATATACACAATTATTAAATACTCACATCGATATTTTTCTGAGCCTTTTGTCTACTATGACTCTACCTTTTGAACTGTTGGTCATGCGTTGGGTCATTGCTCGATAAATTGTAAGAAAAACTTTTCTTCACTATATTTTATAGATCGATACGAGCTATAAATAAACAATGATGGCTTATTACTTTATAGATCAAATACTGTTCCCCAAATATATAAATAGCAAAAAGCTATTTGACAGAAATCAATGTCGTGGTCTTCGAAATGTGGGCGAAATAAGGATTTAATATTATACCAGATACCTTTATAAATTGGTTCCTAAAATAGATGGCTTTTGTGGTAGTAGTGAGCTCTTTTCTCGAATAACGCCAATTGTAATCCTACTGATATGAAATCCGTAATTGACGTCACAACTTCACAAGTCGTACCAAACCCCTTTGAATGACTTTTCAATAGTCGTCGATCCATTACAGATTGGATCATTAAAAGTTTGGAACTAGGGCAGGAATGAAAATGTCAGGGCCAAAATTGGATTTTTCATTTAAGCTGGGAAGTTAGGAATACTTTTAATTGTTCTTGGGATAATTAAGGTTAATTTCGGTGTAGGCGACGTTCTTAAATTACAAATCGACTGCACGGATAGCCGAGTGGTTGAGGTCATCACGCCAAACCCACTGAGCGCAACGTGTGGCGGGGTCGATCCTCGCGTAGGCCAAGCATTTTTGTGACCCCACAAATGTGTTTTCTGAGTCTGGGTGTCTTTGTGCATGTGAATTGTATGTTTGTGAAACCCCCCGCGACACAAGGATTAAATTCCATAGTGCGGGAGTTGTTAAAAAAAAAACGTGTCTCAAAATTTCACTTGCCATTGACAAATACAGTATAGAATTATAAAAATCAGTACAAACGCATAAGTGCGACTTGTTTTCGACTGCAATTATTTTATTATACATTAACACATATCACGAAGATTTCACAAATTAATAAAAATTAAGTACCCCTTAAGAGTTAAAAAGAAACTTGTTTGCATTAATTAGTTTCATTCTTGACTTGCTATTAGACTACGCTTAAAGCTATGTAGTCATTACGACACGCGTAGCGATGTAGTCATTTCGCTACGCTTAGTCGGCTACGAAAATAGCGTAGCGTTTTATCGCTTAGGTTTGAACGAAAATGTGAATATGTATGGAGATACAAATACTATAGGTAGTTTCCGTAATGTTGTATGCGATACTATAGTATATTTGGTTTGAATGAGGCCTAATGCTGTGTAATGTTTACAATAAACATTTCGAAGTATTTATTAGAGCAGTAATGTAATGTAAAGAGCAAAGGATATAAAACAGACGGAAGTACCCGCAACCCGAGATCTTAGCTTGGTAAGAACCCTTTTAACGTAAAGTGAAAGCTGTGAAGCCGTATGTTCCTAGACATAAAATAAAAAAATACAAGTATATTTTTCTCCATTGCTTAAAAATGGAACAAATTGCATTATAAAAATGCTTATCAAAACTACAAACTAGAAGACAAATAATTTCATAATATTATTGAAGTTAAAAAAAATTGTGAAAAATGAAATCCTGGCCGATTTCGGGCACAGCGACTAGGATCTGCGCTTAATTTTGAGAGCTTGGCTGGTGGCTCTCCAGTGACTGACAAAGCCAATTCTTCTTGTGTTCTTTGTGGCAAAAATATTCATATTAATACATATCGATAATTCGGTAAACCCACGGAAATAAGACGGAAATTAGATCAGTTAAATTCACGTTTTGACATCTCATTTGTAGTCATACATTTAAAGCTCATTTCCCGACCGCAATTGCTCCAGTTAGATAACTGAAATTCATGAATACTGCGGTTAGGATTTCCTGTAATAACATATAATATATATGCAGAGTTGTGGTTTGGCAAATAAACTGCGTTTGCAAAGCACTAGTATAACTATTATTAATAAACGAACATTTCACTCAGCACTTTGTTTTTTAGTTTAATCGTAAAACTATTAGTAAAACGACTTTCGGAAAATAAGACTTTTGGATATTTAATCATCAATATCAAATCAATTAGTCCTAAATTACAAGTCTAAGAGAAAAGTGATTTTATGAGAACACGTTTTTAAACCTACTTACCGAAGCTACCTAAAAGTTGCAGTCATAAAAACTGTAGAAAAGAAAAAAAAGTTTCTATCAGAAATAACCTCGACCTCACTTTGAAATTAACAAATAGACTAATTTCACAATCGTAGAACATAGACTAACTAGTTTTGTAATGAAGTTAAATTATAGTCAAAAATAATGTCAAAGTTTATTACAAACTTAAATTGCCTTAGGACCGTCGGACACAAGGAGGGCTTTAGTTTTTTCAACGACTAATGTAATCGGCCTAGCGTTTTTCCAACTATGTCGGTGTTGGCTTCCAGTCTAACTGGATTCAGCTAAGTACCATTGTTTTACAAGGAGCGACTGCCTATCTGACCTCCTCAACCCAGTTACCTGGGCAACACGAATACACGATACCCCTTAGTTAGACGGTTGACAGACGACATCTTTGAACAAAAATCTATTTAGAGTTTATGACGGTCACTTGAAGACTAACATCGGGTACCGGCGATTTGTGTTATATTGTGACCTAATGTGAAAACGTCCTTACAGTGTTATTAGAGTTTGATGACTGGAAACTAATCAGCCCACCTGGCAATTTGTTACATTATTCCATTAGAAATGAGATCAAAATTTACGTAAGGTTTTAATAGGATAGAGATGAAGGCTTAACCTTTTCAGAACTTTGCAGACTAATATGATATTAATTCTTGGCGATATAATACCTTCGTTGATTGGTTGATTGATATTCGATCTTTATAAACCAACTAAATAAATGTTTTTTTTAATATTTTTGAGTAAACAAAAAAAAGCATAGTATATCTAGACAGACTGAGTTTATAATTCCTCATCATCATCTGAGTTTATAATTAAAATGTTTTCTATAGGAGACAAAAGAGGATACAGGTTTCAAAAGAGAATGGTAACTAAAATTCTGACGTCAATTTAATATAAATATGATTAAGGTACCTATCTAAAACCTTACGTTGAATCCAGCTGGTTCACACATATTGTCCGGTATATTAAATAAGTTTTTCGTATGTACAAGTAAACAGACTGCTGTGTAATTTATGGAGTTGGAGTTACTTTATGTTAACAAAACTGGTCAAGTGCGAGTCAGTCTCGCGACACTGAAGGCTCCTTATAAAATGGCGAATGAGAAACAATTTTGCAAAATACCATTCGTTGCTTATTAAACCAATTTTTATTATTTGTTATAAATGGATAACAGAAGAATACAATCTCCGGTAATTTTCACTTTCTAGCTCTCACACTCCATGTGATACAGCCTGATGATAACAATCAGACAGTACTATTGTTCCGTTTCAACCCTTTGCGCGTGGACCCCTAAAAACGTATGTAATAAAACGATCCAGTAAAAGAAAGACTTCTTAAGAAGCCGATGTTACAAGATGATAACTTCATCATATGTCACGTTGCAAGGAAGAAAAACAGCAAACGAAAACGAGAGGTTAAGTATGACAAAATTATAGCTAATAAGAATTAATATCCTTTAGTATATAAGCTAACAGCCTTCAGGGAAGTTGCCACGTAAAGTGGTTTTAAAGTAAATAATACGCTCGTGAGCACATCAATGTAACTTCATTAAGTCTGTTTATTCTTGGAAGTGTAATTAAGGCATATTAATCTTAATAATTGAATCTTCCAGGAAGTGTTGGCAAAGTGACTAAGTATACCGTATAAGATACATTAATGTCATGGTAAGTGCAAAATGCGCATACTTGAAGCCGAGGATCTTTAGGTATTTTTTTTTTGTAGAGTTACAACGAAATATTTGTTACTTATTTAACGGCTTTTTACAGCTTGCAATAATTCTGACAGAAGAAAAGAAAGGCAAGAAGGATTCGTCAAACCTAGTGGTCAAGTCGGATTGGTCAGTTAAGTTGGATCGAAGCGACTTTTGCTGCCACACTTGACACTTAATATTGTTACTGCTATTAAGAGGCAAGATAAGCTTGGAACTCAAAATAAGCCAAAAAAATCATACTACAAATAAATTGTTACTTATTAGTCTGGCTTTGATTCACTTTTTTTTTCTCTACGATCGAACCGTGTTTAGTCAGTTAGCCTTTTTTAAATTAACTGTATTTTTAAATCATAATCAGATTTCACGCGCATGTTTTCACACAAAGGTTTTCTAAAGAACCGATTTATTCGTTCTATCTCTATATAGATCTTTTCAAAGCATCATAACGATCCAATTATTTTGCGTGCACCCAATAAAAATGTTATTCGAATAACTTTACAGACACTTTTTAAATTTATTTTTAGTTGCAACGAACTTCTTTTTTTCTTTCATCAAAATCGTGGGACGAAATTAATGACAAACACTCCAGATAGTCATAAAAAAACCTTTGTTGGTAATTGAGTCGATAAAAGCTGGATTTTCATCTATAAAAATGTTCTTGACAATAAAGTATCGTGAGTTTATTGTACCTTTCATCGGATTCCAAGAAAGCTTCCTACATGTATTTCCTTATAAAATGACTTAAACTTTTCTTTAAATGTTATTCCATTGCTAATACAATAAAAGCGAAGGCAGAACTTTCAGAGCAAAACATAATACTTACAAATTAATTCAAGTGTTTGAACAATTTTCCGGTGTGATAAAATTAGAAAACTTTGATTATTGCGGTACGTAGAATAAAATATGATATATTTTTATTTTTCACCATAGAATCACAGCAATGAAATTAATAGGGTAAAATAAAGTAAATATTGATGCTGTGAAAAATGAGATCGTCATGGTGACCTTGCTCTTAAAAATGGTTTTATAAACGGTATTAGCACGTGGATGCAGGTTTGAACTTAACTTTTTCAAAGTTGATGTACTTTTTCACGACTATTGAACAGCCGCGAACGAAAACATCTTGAGAAAAACTCAGAGTGCAAGCAGTGTGATCAATGCCAACTAGCCTTTCTCTACACGAGAGGTCATATTTATTTTATTTGATAAAAATAAGCAGCAGGAAACTAACTTTTCCATCATAATCATGAATATTAAATAACTTTTTCACTCGTGTCCTTGCGCCACAAACGTTTTTGCCTGGAATATTTTATTAACGACAAAGTTCGCTCGCTGTTTTAATTAATAATTAACACTAAAGTTTTTACATACATATAACGAAGGTTTAGCTATTTATTTTATTTTACAAACAATGTGAGTCTCAAAGCAAATAAAAACGGATAGGTATTGTATGCATTGCAAACGCCAACACAAGTTAAAGACATTATGCAAAATTGGTTTCGAAATCAGTCCCGAAAGTATACGATATGTCAAAAAGAAAACAAAATCAACGCTTTATTTGCAAAGCTGGCTTCAATTCCGAAAGAAAGCTTTGTTTAGTAATGGTCTCTAAATATTTATAAGATCTAAATGGTTTTATTTATGTATCATAATGAGCTAGCAAATGTGTAAGCATTGCGTTTCATGCTTATCTTACTGACTTTAATAATAATAAATTGTGATTTTGATCTCACTGTGAAAATTAAATATTCGCTAATTACATTTAAACTTAAGAATGCATTAGGGCTTTGACCTGTCCAGGTGTTAATTGTTAATGAAATATTAAAATACGTAAAAAGAGTTCCTTTGAAGTTTTCTGAAAATGTCACAAGGGGAGCAACCAAAGATTTGTCATCCTGACCTTTTTATCTCCCATTACATTCAAAAGGTTAACAGCCCCTAAACAATATATGGACTTCGCTGAGCTTTTTACTCTTTGAAGGTCGTTCACATAAAGGCTAGCTTTAACTTTTTTAGTATACTTAGAGATCGTGATATATCCTTACTTTGTGTACAAACTTCGTAAAACAGAATATTAAAGATGGTTTCCTCGAGATTAGCATGTTAATGTTCAAGTAGTTTTCTACTTGAGACTCGGGCTTAGTTTATCAGGGTTCCTTTGAAATATAGGATTAATATTATGGAAATGTAGTAGTGTTGTGGTAACCTTGCTGCTGATTGCTATGCACGAGGTGCAGATTCGATCGCCAGTTCTCCTCCATAAGAATGACATCTTAACAATACGGAAAGACGTATATAGGCATGTATTATTATTAGACTAGCTGCTACCCGCACGACCGATACAAATCCAAAATGATCCCACGAAAACATAAAATTTTGATAAAAACCATCCGGTTACAGACTATGTGAAACTATCTGTGTACCAAGTTTCATCTAAATCCGTTCAGTGTTTATGAGGAACAAGCATTTATACATAAAAAAAAATACAAACTTTCCCGTTAATAATATTGAGTAGTAAGAAGTAGGATCATTATGCTTGCCACCTTACCTAGCATCCTGATAATAGCCTTCCTGGATTTCGCCTGTCGTGTCTCCCCGTGAACATGGCCATTAAGTAAGCCAATCTTGGTCTTTTCGGTGACACGCGTAGATCTGTAAGCAGAAGTAATGAAGATTAATACTCTTTATACGTGTTACGTGGTAGTAATAAAAGAAGTGTGTGTACAGTTTTTAGGGATCTCAACGTAACCGAAGGGTAAGAATGGAACCATATTACTAAAGCGCAACCATTTGTCCGTCCGAGTGTCACCAAATATCATGAACTGTGCAGATTTTTTCAAAATTTCTTTCTGCTAAAGATGTATTTTTCTTGCCAAAATACTAAAATAAAAATCAAGGTTAGCACGGGAATAAATTTATAGTTTTTTTGTACTTTTTTTTGTCCAAGTTGTGTGAAACTCGTAGTGTTGCGAGTCAGACTCGCTTAACCGGAAATTATTATCTTTTCTGCCTGACTTTAGGGGAATGTATCAAACAAATGGCCGGTCAACTTTTAAAGCTTTTTCGACCCATGTCACTGAAATGCTGTTTGGTGAAACCAATTAGAAAATCCAAAAGAAAATAATAATGCGTCCACTATTTACCAATTAAGTAATATTTATAGGCAACCCAGGTAAACCTAGGATTATTCCAACAAAATTAGTCTAGACACCGGTCTTTAGGTGCTGAAGTTTTTCTTAATAAGTAACCTCCAAATTGGTGCTGAAAATTAATAATGATAAACGACTTTCATAAGATTCACGAAGTGTTTTGCAGGTACCTAATTTAATTTAATTTATTGAAGGTATCACTGTTTAAATTACATTAATAAACACATTTAAATTACCTTAAAAATAGAATTTGGGAGGTACGTAGTATTTAAATTAAAGCTTTTGATATATTTTGATCCACTGCCTCTCCTGCATCAGAAAATGTTCGAAGAATATTTAAAGTTGTGTCGCGTATTCAATAAGGCTTTATTGAACCGACTCAATGGATCTCTAAGTGTGCTTTCATTGATATTTCAAGGGATCTTCCAGTACTTCTTAAAGTATGATGCCTGTTATAGTTGTGGGATTGTGGGAGCAAGATGGCATACTACACGGCATAGATCGGCGTTTCGCTTACTCACTTAAAAGCTAGCCTATTGGTCTAGTAGCTAGGGACCCTGACCGCTATACCGGAGGTCGTGGTTTCGATTTCCACCCTCGACAAATGTTTGTGCAAATGTTGTTTTGTCTGGGTGTAATTGATCTACATATATAGGTATCATGTATGTATTTAGAGATATATTCGTATGTTTATTAGTTGCCTAGTATTCATAATACACGCTTTTCCTTATTTGAGACTAGATAGCGTCGTGTGAAAGCTGTGATATATTATATTACGAATATAGTCGTTCTTTAAGAGGCTTTTATTACAAATGCAACAGTCGTTTCTTAAGAGCTGGTGGTAGGGGCCAGTACGGAGTTTCAAAGAAGAAATGAATTTGCTTGAAACATCATTTTAATATTTCACGTTACTACCAAGTTATTTTTGTAAACGGAGGACGAGAATGTACGACATATTTTGTAAATTTTTAACGTTCTCGTATTTGTTTTCTTTGTAGAAAGTATTTTATCCAAGCTAGAATGTTAGTGACTTAGGTTTTGGCTACGTTAAAGTTTAACAAGATGTTTGTGATTTCAACGTTCGTTGTTCTTGTCTTTACAATATTGTAGTATGGAAGGATTAAGGCAAAGTTGCTTTGCTTGAGTTGTGTTTTCAGTGAATCATTAAAGCAATGAGATTTAAACATCTTGTCTTCTTGCTTTCACGTACGCAAATTAAGTTTGCCCATGTATGGAAATTTTGCTTCAAAAATGTTACTTGTTAATGCGTTTTTGTATATCATAAAGAATTAAAATAAGTGAAATTTTAACTTTAGATACAGCTGTTGCTAAAGTACTACTTTGAAACAGTACAGGCACTCCTGTGAGAATTTTCCTGTTAGATTACAGACCATATTATACCCCGAATGTCAGGGGTATAATTTGTCTCATTTACGCTTATGAATTCATAATAGTTCTGGAGATAATCCCACTGGTCACCAAGACATACGCTTTCACTTAGGCCCTTTAAAAGCTTCTGTTTAACTTTTGAAGTTAGCACGGCCATGACACAAACTTAATAACATTCTAGGTATATGAATAGCATATACAAACATATTTTATAAGGAAGTTATTTAATAATTAGGTTCTGTAAATACTTTTCCTTTTCAATTCTGTAGTTATGTGCTAAAGAATATTCTATTCTATATAAAAATAAATGTTGTCAAGAGAAATCGAATTTAATACTGGAAAGTTTTTCAAATCATCGCTAATTCAAATCACGTAATAGAATTTTATAGTTATAAATGGACGGTAATCGATTGGAAAACCTTGCAGGTGAAGAAAAATATCAAAGTTTAAGTCGGTTTCCTGTTAACGTCAAGTTCTTAGTATTGAACGCGGGTTTATTGGATCAAATCGAATTATATAAGCATTTGAATCTTAGTAAATACTTGCAGAAAATTGGTAACTTAAGATACTATGTAGTTTCTAGAATGGTTTACGAACATATTGTAATTTAAAAATATTAAATAACGACGGGCCATCACAACCAGCCGACAAGCCATTTTAAGATGACAGAAATTCTTCTATAATCTGTCACCTGAATAAGTCACTTTAAAATTTTAATATTGCATTTCTTTCTCCCGCATCTACAATACTTTTACAGGTTGTCTGGTCTGTCAAAGTCCAAGAAAAAATAATCGAATCTAAACGTAAATACAGAGGGAAATCTTTCAAGTTTCCGATGTTCCCGCTATATAAAGACGTCAGGTAACATTAGCTTCCATCTTACATAACGTGAGTAAAGAACGGAACTCCTATAATGGAGTAAGAGGCTGACTCAGCAGTTACGAGCGAATTCCAGGAAGCTGTAAGCTCGTGGATCACGAAACCGAAACATGTACAACGTGAATCTATTAATCACGGGAACTTTATTTATGTCATAACTTAAGGTTTTTTGTTGTGAAATTTTGTTAAGTTTAATATTGGCGGTGGTTGTGAAACTATTGGAGATTAGTTACCTACTAGTTTATATTTTCAAGTTTTCTGATAGGTACTTGTTTTTTGTACTGCTCCTTTAGCTAGGTGATATTTTGTAGTTAACGCTCGAATATATGAAAATAACAGAAAAGTCCCGTGGCTAAACAATATTAAATGTCATTTCTATACATTAGAGCATTTTTTTAACGTTAATGCTGGTTAACCAGTAATTGGCGACTGTGTAAGTCTTAGACATAATTATCAATATACATAAGCATTACTGTACACAGAAGCTGTTGGTAAACCTATATAAATAAATAAAATCATTCAGTTAGCCAGTAGGTGTAACTTTACCACAGACCTGATAAAGCATTAGTAAAAGTTTGGCCTGTTATTCAGGAAACTTCAAAAAGGAGGGGTTCTCAATTTTTTAATTTTATTACCTCAGAACCTCGGATTAGATGAACCGATTTGGTTATATAATACGTGAAATTCTGTTTCCTTTGTTTCCAAAAATTTCAAGTAGTTTTTATTTAAAGTCGGTTGTTTATTTTTTGGTTTAAATAATATTACATTTTAAGTAAACTATGCTAAGTTGATTTCTGTCTAAAGGATCATTTAAGTGTCAAAATCCTTTGAATGATATCGATATGAATATTCATGAACATTATCTTATATTTCATTAAAATTTAGGACAGCTATAGGCACAAAATATTGTACAGAAGAAGATTAGTCAGATTTAATATCGTCTGTATAATAGGACCTTACATAATGGTCTTAAGTCCCATTTTCCTGTGCCCTTTAATTTAGTTAAACAAAGATTGATCAAAATATGCTGCGGTGATGACAATACGAAAATCTCGTTAGAGATCGCGACACTGACAAATTACAAGTACGAAAATTCATTGTCCAACACGTGTTAACAATGGCGATTACGAAACAGGGCCCTTAATAGCACGTAATATAAAACGCGTCAGAAAATATAAGAAATAATATCTGTAGACATCTCAAATGTATTACGGATTACTTGGAAAGATTCTCGAAGGTCGGAATGAATTATCAGCGAATATATTTCTGATATTTACACAATATCAACGTAAATTGAGATCCTTGTTTATTTATCCTGGAATAAATTGAAGATGATTGCTTGGTCTCCCGAATACTATAATGATAACACCTACATGAAATAAAATACTTTGGAACTTATAAGCGTAACAATTTAGTTCTGTGCTATGTCTACTTGTAAAAAATAAATAAATGGAATACTAACAGTGTATACCTTATATGGTATCCCATCCTCGCATAAAGGCAGAGGATAAGAACAGCCGGGACGAAGAAGAAGAAAATACTGCTTAGCTCCAAAAGGGGTGAGGGAGCCATTAGTGCACAGAACGCCGAATCCAACGACATGTTGCCAGAATCTGAAACAAAAGACGATAATGCAGAATTAATAGCCGAAGTTTAAACATTAACGTGCGTATAATGATTTCAAAGAGTTCCAATATGAGTACAAGTGCTAGAAAAGGTGCTTGGTAACATCTGTTGGTAGACCTGTGATTTGTAGAAGTTAGTCTCCAAATAAACTTTATTAACAACGGAAGTACTTTTAATGAAGATTAGGGAGAATAATTAAATACTTAGGTGTATTGACCTCAGTGTTGCTCATTTGTAGTCGGAGCACGTTTTTACGTAAGAAAGTGTAGGACTGAATGATGATGTTTGAGTCCATTTTTTGAGTCACGTATCTAAAGTCACACACAAACTTTTAGGAAGTTATGTCCGAGCGTGTCGGGTCGGCTTTTACCTACCTGAATTATATCCAAGCATAAACTTCGTACGAACATAAACGCCAACTGTCTGGCTAACAAGGTGTCAATAATGACGTCGAACCGTGTAACTATATTGAAACTAACTTGGAAATGGTTAGGCAAATACAGATTATATAAAAAATATCAATTAATCAAATATTCGTCACATTTCTTTTTATGGGTCCAAATTACAGTTATACTGACTCGCGATCCGATTGGGTCCGAAACTAATCAGGCTTTCCCGATAAATACGTAGGCATGAGTAAACCGTTATTAAATAAATAATTATGAATGCTATTCCGCATCGAATAAAAAACCAAATCAGAACGTAAATCTCATCGTAATCGGTATATCTAAATACATAAAAAATAACATATAGGCAGAATTGAGCAGCTAGTGATTAAGTGGAAAAAAAGTATTTTATTTTTTATGAGTCTGAACAGCGTGGAATTTAACATGAGGAAACGGTAAAATGGATGACTACTTTTTTTTTCAATACACATCATGTTGTTTTATGAATTCTATTGGAAAAGTATTTTATCTCTTGTTCCGCAAATGTCAATGGATTAAGTTGATTAGAGCTTACGCATGACGTCACCTATGTATGAATTTTGTTTAGTCGTAGCATCAGAAACTCGACAGTTTTCATTGTTGAGATCTAAGCAAAATTTTTTAAGTATCTATCTGACGGCCAAAATAGTTTTTTTACTACCGAAGGGTCATCCCTATTAACAAAAAGGAATCAGACACGAACAAAAGCGTCATAGTTCTGAACAAATAACCAGTTTATCTTTTGATAACAGAACCAGAAATGTTATGATATTAGTTTCATTGTTTCAAACAGCCGGCATACCCTTTTATTGTTTTCTCGTTTCCTATTATAAGTTGGCTCAACTTTACCCTACTTGTTGATACTGAAACTATTCGTTTCAACAACTCGAAGTGGTAGCTCAAAGTACCGGATATCCAAAAGATAAACTACAAAATCCATTAAAAGGATCAAAGAATGGGTTTGGATGGCATTGTTTGTAGAACTTTCAAGGTATTATATGTTTCGCAAATAAAAAACTGGTCGAGAGCAAGTCGGACTCGCGATATTAAACACAAAAGCAGGATAAAGAAAAACAAATTTGTAAAAATTGGTCGTCCATTCTAATTGTATCGACCGTAACGTAATTTTAATTAGTTGGTATAAATGCTTAAATCTACGCAGCTACGAAAAATATAGGATCACGGTTCATAAGACACAGTCTGGTGACCATGACGGAAGGATAGGATAGACAGAAAATCTAACGGACAGATATCGGAATATCTCTCAGATATCTCCATAATTCAATAGACTTTACAAATGCCACACCACAACTTACTTTATGATTATAATGGTAAATCATTCTCAAGAAATAAATTATCACAAATAAATACTAACAAGCTATTTCCTCCAATTCTTTTTGATGGATGAGCTCTACTCTGAAATGTTTTCACGAAGCTTAATCTACCTTTTCCAAAACCTGTTCATCTATTACAATGTATAGAGCAATAATTTCCGAAAACCAGTGAAAAGGTTGTATTCAAAAGGGTTTAAATTAGCCGTGAGATATTACTTTGAAGGCTCAGTGGGGCCCATTAGGGCCGATGCCTGTCCGCCGGCGGGATCGTCCGAAACGGTTACTGCGGCCACGGTACACAAAGGGCAAAAGACGGAACATGGGTGGATTTTTCTCAGTAAAAGTCGGGCGCCCCTTTCTGCTAAATGCAAAGCGGGAGAAGTTATTTAATGATTTCCAATCCGGGTAAATATGTTGACTAACCTTCCTTCAAAGTGGGAATATGATTTTATATGCATGAATATGTATTACGTTGATATTTTCTCATTTAATATATTTTTCCTCGCTATAGGAAAGTCCGGGACATATCTTTTATTGCTTATTTCGTTTTGAAAGATTGTTTGAGTTTAATCAATTTTAGTCTTGTTTTTTTCAATGTTACATAAGTAGGTATAATATGTCGTAGGACGAAAAATTTTGTAATACCACTTTCATAAACACGTGACAGGATATAACATTCTTTAATTTAGTAGGAGTATTTGCGTGGCCAAACAAAAATAAATGTGATTGTATTTTCATCACGTCTGATATACCCGTTAATATTCAGTCTTGCGAGACTTTTTAACCCCATTCCAAATTTGGCAGAGGGAAAATAAGAATAAAAATTATAGACAACAGACTTTTTTTTATATGTTCCAAAGCTATTCAAAATTTTATACCAAGAATATTAAATAAGTCAGTGCAGTCGAACTCAAGAATATGTCATGATTAAGTACCTACTTCGGTTGATCTCTTAATAAATAAGTATTAAATAAATATGTAGTAAGTAGATAGGTATATTTCAAATAGCAATCTGGTACATTTGAAAACTAGTTGTAAGTACAACTTTATCCGCATAGACATCATTTGAAAACTCAACCTGACTTTTATATGCTGAGTGAAAAACTTTTATATGTGGGAAGACACATCAAAAAGTTGAGTGTACTGCTATAACAGTACTTACAGTACTAAGTTATGCGAGGACATTGTTTTCATACTATCTATACTTCTATACTGTAATAAAGAGGAAAATATTTTTAAAGGACTTCAACAAGAGGAAAGCAGCAATGAGAAATTTTGCGAAAACGGGGAGCATTTATCATTTTATCAATCGTGAGCAGCGTCAACGTAAACTTACGCAAAAATCATGTGTGACGGAATAGTTCATTATTAATATGGAGTTAATTCTGACGACGAAGCTTTTAATTTATCATCATCGTCATCAGCCCATATTCCTCCACAGCTGGACATAGGCCTCCCCAACTGCACACGATTTATACAATAAATTTATTTTATTTTTTTCACACAAAATACTAAACGAAACACAGCGTTAAACAGAACTAGGATGTTTTATGTTGTTGCTCGTAATTTATTTTCCCATATGTTATTTGTTTCTTCAATTTATACAGAATCGTAAAACCCAGGCATTATTAAGGCTATAATATGGCCGCAGCTGCAGATCATAAACTCAAGGCCACACATAATTAGGTCACAGAATCCCGTAATAAAACGTAAACAAACATTAAGTTGACTGTAAACTACCTCTTTCATTATAAAGAATTAAGCATTGATCGCCAGGTTTGTAACTGCGTAACAGTTGGCGTTTCCTGGATTTCATCATCATCATCGGCCTAGCCTTTTTCTATGTTAAGGTCGGCTTGTCCCAACTATGTTCAACAAAAAAAAATGTTTTCAATTATTGGTGACCATAATAAGTAAAATAAATGCAGTCTGTCACCGTACATATATCAATCACTAGAATAATTTTTAAATGTTCATGTTTCTAACATTAGTAGCTTTCCTTGGAACCTGCAACCCCGTACATTCCACATTCATTTCTAGCATCACAAGGCCACCACAACACCTTGACTATAAATGTATTGAAAGGTCGTCAAGGGATGTTATCCAAGCTTTACGATCGGTAGTCAAACAGTGCGCCCCTCTTAGCAAATAAAGTCGTCAGGTTTGTATGCATTTAGTTACACGAGCAGAGTTAAAGGTACGTTTTCACAGGTGCAAAGCTAGGCGAAGAGAAACGAGTTGGAACGGAAATTGGCCTATCAATGTCTGTTCCGCATCAGTGGAAACTTTGTAAAAAGACTTCGAAAACTGTGATTGGCCATTTTACGGGGCGCTTTTGTTCGTCCAGCCCCGTGTTTGTAGAAACGCACCTTAATACAAACATACAATTTTAACGCAAAAGTAAATGTCAGCGTTCGCCATTCTGCGTATGTCAAACCGTCCAATGGTATTTTTGTATCATTCTATAATACAATTTTATAATTTTTCAAGACACAAAACGACAACTACAAGATATTGCTTAAACTATCAGCAAAGTAACCATAAGGAAAAATAAGGTATTAAAACCTCCTTTACGTACACTTTTCCACATTCTAAACATTTGTTCTAAATTACAAACACGTCCACGTCCACACCTATTATAAACTATTTGTTGGTAAAAGAACAAGGAATGCTTGACCGCAACAAAAAATAAGGAGTGGAATTTATACGAAGAGGAAAGGGATTTAGAAATTGGCTTAATAAATAAATGTTTACGTTCCACTGTTTGGTGCTCAGAGCTAGGAGTTTATTAAATAACTTCTTATTTGTAAAGGCATTTAAGACGGTAAACTAGGTTGTTTAATATAAGAAAGAAAACCTACATGTACTCAACAATCAGATTAAGTTAGAGCGGATTGAAGGGAGGCATTTCTGTGGGTTTTATGACTATTATTATACAATATAGATAGACATACAGGAAGGGTTTCTTTACTTTTAATTAAAAACATTATTTCAAGAAAAAATATCAGACCTGAAATAAAATTCATTCAATTGTCATTCAGTTTATTAATTTAATCTAAGGATTATCTGATTAAGTAATGACTGAGGTCTTTAAGTCTTTCTGGTTGATTTGTCACATGATATGTTACTATATTTTTTGGGGCTTATTTTCGACTTCAAATTGCTGTTATTTTTATAGTATTGAGTGAATCTCAATAATTTTACACCGGCCTCTTGTTCTAATATCTGGTTAATTTAAACAAATAAACGTTTCTAAAATTAGCAATAATACTTATAAAATTAAACCAATGGGGCCCAAACTTAATCAACATTCAGGGAATTACGTAAATTAGATAAAATATTTCTTATTAGTTTCATTGTAGGTACATGCATAAAACTAAATTCCAGCCTAATGGAAAGTTTTTGTATTTTAAATTCGTTTAAAAAAACACTTTGAATTTTTGAATACTTTCAGCAATCGCGCTCGACTCTAACCTTAATTAGAAAAATCGATGCAAAAAAGTTTGCAAACAACAAGCTTAATTCAAAGAATGGAAAACCCTTACAAAATTTTGAGTTGAGGTAACAAAAGAATAAGGTATTTTTAATTACGTTGCCAAGTACAAAATTCGTTAAGACCAAGGAATGGTCGCCAAAAGAAAAAGATAAACAGATTAATGAAGCAACACGAATTAAGACGGCTTAAGCTCCGTAATTATGTCATTTACAAAACCAGACAAGTACGAATAGGACTCAGGCATTAATGGTTCCGCACTTATCTATAAAAAAACGCCTTTTGTAATGTTTATTCGTAACTATGTTTTGTTGTAATAAATTGTTTTTTAGCAACTGTTTCTATTGTAATAAAATAAAATCTGAAAAAAAAATCAAATCATGTCATGTATTATTTTTGCATGCAACCCTGAAAGTTATATAAAGTAAAAAGAAAAATAAAATACAATTACAAATCAAGGCTTTACAAAAAGATTTACTTCTATTTAAATTAGGTTAAGAACAAACAAACCTTAATTAATACAGCCGTATTAATTAATGTTTGTTTGTTGTAACATAATTATAATTTTCTTACTATTCTAAGCTGGCGGTTATGCAAATTAGTTAGTCGACTTCAAACTTAAGTTTATTCATGCAAATCCATTTGTCAGAAGTTACAAATTAACTACATAAGTACTTGGTTAAGATGTTTTTAACTAACGAAAATGACTTTTTGTCTATACGTGCCTTTTTCATACGTCAAGGTCTTGATCACAGCGAATTGGCGATATTAGATTCCAATATTTGGATCCCCGGTTTCTTCACAAATTTGTCGTCTAACGTTTGTCAGTGGTGCAGGTTTGATTTGTTTGGGATCAAACCTGCACCAATTTGATTTAAATCCATATTCAGCATTGCAACGTTATACATCATGTAGTTATAATAATTCATACTTGTAGTTTCATCTTTCTTGCATTTAGATAAAATCATAATAACAAATCGGTTTGTGTACGAACTTTACTGTTTCATTCTCAAGACTCCCAGATTTCATTACAGCAGATTCCCGCGAGATTTTCTCTTGCCAAAAATGTCGGGAATTTTCAATCTTATCTAAGTAAATGGTTTCCAATATTGTTTATCACACACACGAATCTAATCTCGTTGAAACTTTTGGCAGGGATTCGGCACTTGAACGTCAACGAGAGAGTACCACAAGTCGACACGATACTCTATCATGACTAAATGGTACGTTATAAATTATTTTACTAGATACATTTGACTTTTGTTGGCGGAATTCACAGTAGTCATATACCATATGCTAGATAACGCAATAAAGTTACTTCAGTAATATCAATATCATTATATAAATATATATAAATATAACGGTAACCGCGGCCTCGGTACACAATGGGCAAGGGAAGCAACATGGGTGGGGTTTTAGCCGGTAAAGTATTAAAAAAAGTTAATTAATTTATGCTATCTATTGCAAAAGTTTACACATGTGAAGAAGTTAATTAAACACAAATATTATGGAACTAGTTATACCTATATTACGTCGATATTTTAATATTCTTGCTAAATAAATACATCAATTTTCAAAGTATTTTTTCTCCTAACTTGCTAATTTTAATCTAGAATATTTTTTGCCTATAAATATCTCACAAAAATATAGGTTGTTTCACAGGCTTGACAAATATTTACATAGATATTTTTACAGACACGTCAAAAATATTTATATATTTCGTCAAGAAATCGGATCTAGCAAATACATGAAAAAGAATTATTATATTTGACAGATCAACAATCTATCAGAATCTAAATACGCGATATCGAATTGCGAATTTCAGACATTTAAGGCCAGAAACGTTTATTTTTTATTTTGGCTTTCATGAATAATGTTGTCACAAAGTTTACTTGAAGCTCTGAACATTGTATAATCTAGTTTTAAAGCTGTAAGACCTCGCTAAGAAACAAAGCAATTTTCACTTAAGAGGAGTAAAGACTATTAAATTTTAACGAGACATTTAAGTCGCTACTTCAGTCATAAACTATAGTAGTCACAACAACAACGGGATCGCATAAACAATTGATGAACTGGTTTATTATTTTGCTCTAAGAACAAAAACTATTTTTTTTGTCCAGCTAGAATTTATTAGAAGAGCTTAAACAACTGGTCAAGTGTGAGTAGATTTCGCGACTGAAGATATGAGTCGTTTGATTGTCGTGACAGAGATTCATTAATCACCCATTTTGTAACCACAACAAGCGTTGCTTAACCTCGATCTGTACTTTTTGCTATAGCGACGACTAGTAATAGGTTTCCATTTTTACCTTTTGGCTTTGTGACCTAAAACGTAATTTGTAGCTATCCCTATCAGGAATTATACGCAAATATCAATAAAAAAAACTAATTAATCGTTCAGATTTGTATGTTCCAATATTTCCAAAACGAGCTCCCGTTTTATGAAATTGGTATAATAATTACGTTATATTAATATTTGCACAGTTAATAATTACGGACTAACGATAAACGATGTATTATACACATGTTTATACAAGTCTGTATTTCAATTCTCTAACTAAAGTGAAATACGTAAAATAAATACAAAGTAACATTACACTGAACAGAGGAATTGAATGCCGATTTTTCTCCCGCCTATTCAATATAATTGCTATACTAAAATAAAATGGACGAAATGTTTTTGTTTATAGCTATACAAAAGAGTTTTAGACCATAAGGAACGCTGCTTGAATAATAATAAAGGTCAATTAATAGTGATGAAAATTCAGATCTATCTAGAAGCTCTCCAATTAATTATAAGTGTCTGATTCTTAGATAAAACAAAAGGGAGTACAGAATAAACATAACGATGCTTGCACATCACTCGCCTTGTTAAAAAATATACGAAAAAGTAGGTTACTAGGAGGGTCACTGATAAATAATAGCTATAATCCTTGGGCGTAATAAAATCTCGGCAATTTTCGGGAAATGCAATATGGTGGGAAATGATAAGTGTGGCTATGTTTACTTGTTTTGTTTGTTTTCAAAGGCGAAGTTAATTTTTTCTCTAATGTTGCCATTACTTTCTCTGTATTTGTTTGTTAACAGGCTATAACAAGTGTTAGTAATCTTCCCTTTGCAGGTTCGTCTATCTGGCTAGCATTGTCTTACGAAGAAAAACGCGGTATGAGGTACTGAAGTTATGGTGAATACGATCCATATTTTTTTTTATAATCTATACTAATTATACTTATATAAAGCTGAAGAGTTTGTTTGTTTGTTTGTTTGAACGCGCTAATCTCAGAAACTACTGGTTCAAATTGAAAAAATATTTTTGTGTTGAATATCTTCATCGAGGAAGGTTTTAGGCTATATACCATCACGCTGCGACTAATAGGAGCGACGAATCCGAGGGCTTTCGTTCAAAAATTCCTAACTTATATCTTCTAACCACGCGGACGAAGTCGCGGGCAACAGCTAGTTTGTGTTATAATTAGAAAATGTCTTATACGTAAGCACCTCTTTTGATTGCGTATTTGTATGGTATTTTTTATTAGAAGCGATAAAATTAGAAAAGTTGAACTTGTTACATAAATTAATTAAATAAATTGGCTAGTACGAGGCAAAGCTAATTTTCCTCGACACCCGAGTTAATTCTAAGGAATTCACGATCGCAGTATCCATTTCGTACACAAAATATTGGCAATGGTTTTTATTCCTTTTCCGTAGCTTAGGAGAAACCGTGACTTAAAATGTTTACGGAGACTTAGAAGGCTAGAATTGCAAATTTAACGTGCAGGGTTTATATTTAGTCTATTTTATATATATATTTTTTTTCGCTTTTAACAAACAGAGGTAGTTCTTCTGTTTCCAATTATTTATTAATTACAGTTTCACATATAAAAAAAGAAATAATAAGTCTGTTTTTTTCACTCACACAATACCATATGGTCCCTAACTAAACAGAGCCTTAACTATTGGTAACCAAATCACCTTAAAAAAACGACACTCGCACTACGACTGTCGCTTGGGTTTTACAATCTGTGCGGCCGATCAACTAATAAACTTACTTATAATAAAACATGAATTGTAAACATAAACAGCTGTTAGTTTTGTAAGTACAAATAGCTGTCACGCTCAAACAAAAAGTTTGGATAGGACATCCATAGCTATTCAAAGAATATACCAAATGGACGGTTGGGATAGAATAAATGACACTGATCTCTTTATATGGATTGGTAAGAAATGGCTCTAAACAAAACAATCTGGAGAAGGAATCTAAATAGGTTTAATAAAAATACATACAAAATACATTTACAAATGGAAGAAATCATATTCAGTTTTCCTTAATTTCTTTTTAAATAAATTCTGACCAGCAGTCTTACATTCAAGAACAAATGTATTTTTAGAACAGCTGCTTACATATTGAATGTAAGCATATGAATATTTGCAGACGTGAACAGATCGCTTCCTATTCGTAGCTGTCATTTGTAAAACGTCCGTGTCTATGCTAAGCTCTTGCAGCTGCGGTGAGGGCATAAGGAATTGTCGATTGAATTGCTCGCACGCTTCAGCAGTATCGCGAACATTTATTTTGTAGACTGTACGTGTCTTGGCGGAGTCTGGGAATATATTTGATAGGTACTATCGTTATCCTAGCCTTTTCCCAGCTATGTTGGTGGTGCTCCTCAAGCCAGTTAAAGGTAACTGCAGGTACAGGTATCAGACTCACTAGTCAGACTAAACAGAGCTAACTGGGCGATGTGTATATAAAAGCCGGGACCCACAATTTAACAAGCCTTTCGAGACATGGAGGAACTGGTTGCGACATAGATGATCACCCATCCACGGACCGACCGTATCTGGTGAAGCTCAACCTGTGGTCGATCAACTTATAGTGTAGCTAAGAGCTTCTCATATTTTAAATGGGTAACATATATTAAACAGTGATATAATTTATTTATAATAACTATCGTGAGACTGATTCATTATTAAATGATGTAACGGTTTACTCACGCGTATTTATCGGGGTAGCCCGAATAGTTCTCGCGATCCCGCCGCGTCTGCTCATGATTAAGGACTCCGGTAGGGCCGAAACTAGTCGGGCTACCCCGATAAATACGCGTGAGTAAACCGTTACATTATTTAATAGTGATATAAACTCCTGTAAGACAACTCAATTCTCAAGAAATTTTGTTTTTTACATACAAATCTGGTATTAACTGATGATTATAATATGTGTTCTTTTTTTTACACTAGACTTTTAAAAACTCCTTTATTCCCATACGCCTGAAATTGCATTCATAACCTAATCTGGTTCTACTTTAATTGAGTTTGTACGACACTGTACGTGCCCTTCATCTTGTATTTTTGTTAAATTTTTCACGCAAAAGTACGATCAAGGTTTATCTCGTGTATTCCCGATTATATCTTGATTACAACCTTGATCCCGACAATCACGAAAACAAAAAGTAAGATGCCTTACAAAATGCTCGTAACGATAGCGTGTGACGTTGTGTAATATGAATCTTGTATCTTTTCTTTTATGAAATGTTTTTTTATAGTATATAAAAATATGACTATTGATTTCTGTTCTTAATAGTTTGTTTCTTACTTTTAAGGTGTAGGTACGTCTTATTACACGATTGTATGAGACAAGTTGAGGCTTACTACATTTACTACTGAATTAAATCATACAGCGACGACAATTATGCCAAAAAACTGTACCAATAATAAAACATTCGTAAATACCTGATATTTAGCACCTTTAAATAGCTATATTTATTCAATTAGGCAGTCAAAATCAACGCGCCTCTTTATCAGAAAGAATAGAAAACTCAGGTAAGCAATAGCAATTAAAATGAAATTCTCTTCCGAAACTGCCGTGAATTTAGAACAAAGCAAAGAACATTATCATAACAGTTATAACAAAACGAAATATAAATAAAATCATCTCTCCATTGTCCTTCTGAACTTTAAAATTAAATAATACTCAAGACGTTAACGGAGTTGAAACACAAACCTTCTTGGAAGTGGAGTTAGGTTCCCAAGGCTCTAGTAAATTGTGTACGTGCTTATGAGTCTGACGCCATATTTTTAAACGCCAGTCTTGAATCTTGAAGGTTTAATATAAAATATTCAATGAAGAAATGAGGAGGTTTACTTTCCGACTTTGTGAAGAAATGCCCTTAATTTCACGTATTTGAAAATATTTTTTGCGTTCTTTTAGACTTTTTACTAGTTGGTGTTGTTGTTTTTGTTTAGTGTTTATGTTTAGTTTTTATATCGCGTTTAACAATGTGACTACCTATTTATAATTGGTAATCTTTTTATTAATAAGCCGTATTAAGGTCCCTACGCATTAACTTAATAGCATATATTTGAGAGAGCTTCTAATTAAGATATTTTCATATTTCACGAAATCAAATTTGAATCAAATATATGACATGTACCCGTACAACCCATGTTTTTGAATTTATAAATAATGTCGCGATACAAGTCTGATTTATATTCAGCACAGAAAATGAATATCAACAACAAACTTCGCTATTTTAGCGGATATTCACTTAGTTTTGACTCGAAAGGTCTGACACAGTTTCACAAATGTATGAACGATTTGTTTTTGTCAACACGTATCTTTCATTTGTTTTTGATGACTAAAGAATTCAAAGGAATATTTAGGTCAATGGTTGTGTGTGCATGGGAAAGGGACCTCTTCAACGAAGTGCTTTGTCACCTTTCCTGAACTTAAATAATATAAGACACACTCCGACCATTGACGAAGATAAATTACAGTTTCTAAGCGGTAACGCCAACCGAATCCTTCAAATTATGTATTGTCTAGTCAGGATACTTGTCGTAACCCATTTCACTATCTAACAAAAGTTAATACATTCGTTTTGTTTTTAATACTATGTTACGTGTCTCTGTCCTTTAGCTTGTGATAGACGAAATGAAATTCTGCGTCTTTTACGCACACATGTATATAACGCCTATTTTACGTTATTGTTTATGTATTGCAGTGGCGTGTTTTCGAGAGTACCCGCGGCGCGATTCCGAAAGATTCCCCTATTTTGTCAAATTCTATTACTTTTCGCTAAGAGTGTTTGATACAAATGAACTGATGTAGTGAGTAGATTTGAGTGTGCAACCGAAAATTTGAATCTTTTATAATACAGAGAAAACAAAGAAGTCGTTTACATGAAAGAAACATTCCTTTATTTTATGATATGTATTACTATACGCTACAAGTCAAAAAAACCATAGAACGATGATTCTAATATGCAACCAAAAATTCATTTTTACGTTTACTAACTGTTGCCCACGGACCCGCCCTCTACAAATCAAAAATGATCTCACAGGAACATAAAATCGGGATAAAATCTAACCTTTATGTTAACCTTGGTTCTGATCTATCTGTGTACCAAGTTTCGTTTAAATCCGTTCAGTGGTTTTTGCGTGAAAGAGGAACAAACATAGGTACTCGTACAAAATTTCGCTTTTAAAATATTAGTAGGAAGTATAATGATACAGTCCTACATTTCAAATCCCTTTTGATTGCAACTCAAAAGCAATCGTACAAACGAACGTAATTAAAACTCCGGTTACCATTAATTTTGCGGGTATTACATCAATTGCTGTTAAAATAATGTTCCCGAATACTTTTCTGACGTTTTAGTAGATCCACTCGGGATTACGGGATTATTTTGATGGACATTTTAATTTAAATATTTTTATGAGTTTGTTTGCTTAGCTGGATTTTTTAATAATTAAGTTTGAAGACAAAAATGATCATTTTTTTAAAGTGGCTTCTTAGTTTTACGGGAATGTTAGACTTAGAAATAAAAATACTTTTACGGATTTTATCGCAGTTTAATTTTAGATTTTAGTTCCGGACGCTTCAGTTTCGGCGCTAACTACAAATCCTTTTGACAATCTGTTGAAAGTCTCCACGTATCTCTTAGTAATAAAAATCTACAGACGGCGTCGCCGTTCCAAGGACAACCTAGGAAGAAATGATAGGATTACCGCAAGGACTGGGTCGAGGCGACATGTGTTAAGGTTTTATGTTACGACTTGGGAACCTCTATGCCCATCAGTGGGACAAAGGAAACATTTACATAGCTATTCTTTTTAATAAATGAGTGTAAGTGTCGTGTGTCGCGGGGGTTTCAGAAACATTCAATTCACATGCACAAAGACACCAAGAGTCAGTACAAGCAGGGATCGAACTAGAGACACGTCGCGCACAGTGGGTTTGGTGGAGTAATCTTAACCACTCGGCTACCCGGTCAGCCCAGACGTACAACTATTTTTACATGAAGCTAGGTACTTATTATCGAATGCAATAGCCTATGTACCTACCGTAAATAAGTTGAGTTAATGCGGTCAATACCAATATGTTTACACAACGAAATTTTATAAGAAGTCTATGAAATAAAATTGCTTTGCCAACAGAAATCTACTACAATCTTGCTGAATAGAATACCAATATAGAAAAGCTAATAAACATACATAGTTGTCTCTAAATCTGAATTTGCACAATCATGGGCTGATAGCGTATATAAACATACAATAGTGACAAACCGAAATATTACCACCTAATAAAAAATTTAAAATAAACCTTGAAGTACACAAAAGACAGTTATTATTTTGTCAATTGCTCGCACATGCGAATATGCATGATGGAAAATTCTAGAGTTATTTCTGTACTCATCCGATTTCATTGTTTACGAGTGAATCTCATTGCTATATCACTCAGCGACGATGCATATTGAACGAACATCGTAAACATTAATCGTCATTGTTTCATAGCGTGAAAACGTGTCTATAATAAATATTCGATTAAATGGAAGATATTTGCAGACGTCGATATTGAACTAAACAGTAAGAATTTGTGTACTGTCCTTGCATTCTTGAAATTATGATTGAATTAGTGTAAATGGCGAGAATACACGAACCTCCTAACTAAGAGGCAATCCTGATCCAATTTTAATGAAACTTTTTGTCTAGAGTATAGACATTTTAGTTCTAGCATAAATAGACATTTTCCTCCGACTTTTCCTTTGTTGGGAAAGGTACCTATACGATGTAAGAAAAACTATGATCTTAAACTATTTCGTTATTTCAGGCCCTTGCAAAAGCTAATCTATTCAAAGTAAATCGTTAACATGATACTTTTTCAAGAATAAATAAAGCAGAATATTAGGTACTGTCAAACACAATACATATATGTATTATTTGTATTTGAAGGTACCTAATATTCTTTTGTTATAAATTTTTGTTTGGCTTCTATGATTCATCTCATAGAAACAGGTATAATCAAGCAGAAATCCTATTTAATAGGTATAGCTACTACAAATAAAATCATATTACTTGTAATGGAAGTATTAAGCAATACTAATGTTTAAATAAATAACTAGAATAGCAAATGTAAATATTTGTTCAATATGTAATGTTTTTCAATTGTTTACAATAAGAACGGTTGACAAGATATTAAAATAAATTTTAAGATCGATTCCAATAAGACAAATTACACAGGACAAGGTTATTATATATATATTGCTTGTGACTGCTTATAAAGAGAGATTCAAATTATTTCATATCTTACATATAGCCTGTGCTTCGATATGATACATTTAATTTTTCCCTTTTTTTATATTCCTACTACTCTATATACTACTATACTGCTTTTTACAATATTTTTTACTATTCTAATTATATGGATATCTAAGAAAATGCGGTAATACAATTACTCAAAGAGACTGAGACGTAAACTATTCCAAAAATAAATAGTTCAAAAGTTAAACAAGATAATTTACGAGTAGATGTTCGTATTTCGTAACGCCTTTATAATAGGCGATTGTCGAAGTAATGAACAGAAATTGTTTAATGAGGCGAAAATAGGCACATAAAATTAACGAAGCTTTTGGACTAATATTTAATCCTAATATTTTAGTAAAGCGAACAAAAAATTCAGTCCTTCAACAGGACAATACGAAAAAAACACAAAGAGTCTTTTAAGGATTTAGACAAGATACGGAATTTATAAAATGATTTTAGACCTGTAAATGGTCTAGAATTATTTTTCTTTAGTAACATTAAGACATAGCTAATCCAAGACATACCCTGCCGTGGTCAAAACAAACAAGCTTTACAATAAGTATTAAAAATACATCTTAATGCATTCCTACTGGAATAAAGAACCTGTCCAAGTAAGACTGGATTTTTTCTTCAAACAAGCAAGGAATCTACAATCTCCTTAACACTTCAGAAGACTAAATTTTAGTTCATGGGCTATTAAGAAAAACCTTTATTATTCTTTGGAAGTCAGTTTTAAAGATAAATCCCAATTTCTGCCACAAAAAGCTAAGCAGAGAGACTCTCCAGGGAGTGAAGTTCGTTAGAATCCGGAGCCAACGGAGTCGGTATGGATTTGGGTAAAATAAAAACATTATCGGCAATTTTGTGGCTACCTTAGGGCAATAAAATCATGAATTTGATATAAAAGTTCGATAAAATGCTGAGGTGAATTCCCTTTACTTTTAGGAAATGTAAAAAAAATGTCTCGAAAAGAAGATTTAACATTTTCCCTGTTTCTTTGAATTAGCAGTTTGTCTTGGCGATAATGATAAACGTTCCTTTTCAACGTCACCTGCGACATTGTAATATACAAATGCCAGGTGTCAAAGGACAAAGAACTTTCATAAATTACAAAAATGGAAAACCAATTCACGTCATCTGTTCAAAAAAACAGCGTTAATGAGTTTTATTCGCCTATTAATATGCTTGGTATACCGTGAACTTTAAAAGTCATAAATGTCATCGTAAAATTCGCGCTTGGTACTAGACGCATAGCAATGTCTAGACTTAATTTAATTTGATCTAAGATCTGGCTTTCTATCGAGAACTTAGAACCTGCGTCAGTGAACCGGCGTGATTGCAATCCTTCTAAATAGATTTAGCAAATGTCAACGACCACTCGCGGATACAAGATGGAGTTTACATTCATGATTTTTAGTTTTTAGGTTAAAAATGAAACTTGTAGTTTCTGATAAAATAGTCACATAATTTGAGATAACCGATCATTTATAAAATGAATCTTTTGATTTCTAAATTCTAACTTTGCGAGGTACCTTAGTTGACTGCAATTGTAGAAGTTAGTTCATTTTAATCGAATATAAACTTTCATTTGAATGGGCAGGTTCTTAAATCTCTGGATAGATGTTAAATTTGAATGTCTCTTTATTTAAAATCGAGAAAGACTATAGTCTAAAATTAAAAAAAAACTTTTTTGAGAACGTCAGCGTACTTATCGGGATTATCCAATAGTTTTGACCAAATCGGAGTCCATAATCATGAGATGACTCTTAAGCTCAACCTCGTAAATCAAACCTTTGTGTGAAAGCAGTCAAAACAGTGCGAGCATTGCCTGACTGAAGTTTGCCAAAATTGCAAAAATTAATATGCCACCTATCAGATTTAGGACCATTCAAGTAGACCAGGTCAAGTACCTCAAGGTTTATTTTCTTTATACAGTGAAAACTTCAACTATTTAGGCTATCACGCCAGGTACAGGCTGGTGACATACGGACAGAAACTTGAGTATAAAACCCTTAAAACAATATCAAATAATAAATAAACATGAGGCCTAAGATTATAGACTTGCTTTTATATGGTAAGAAAACCAGGCCTAATTCTATTTAGGAACAGTAAAGAAGAAGTGTGTCAGCTGTAGAGTCATATCAAGAGTTTTAACGACCCAAACCTAAATAGTAGATAATCATGATGGTTACGATATCTAGATTTAAGTACTGTCTGGATATTATGTCACTACCTAAATCTCCTACCGCGACGGAGTTTGTGACAAACAACTTTTTTACGAGCATATTATTGTATCTTGTGGTAGTATTAACGTTATTTAATGCTTAAAATGTTTAATGAAAATACCACAGACCTACATTCGTCGCTGAATTTTCACAATAAATAAGGAAGGAAAAATCAGTTGTTCCTTCAACTGCAATGCACTGCTACGTGCTGGACCAAACACGGGGGTCATTGTCACTACACTATCCACTACCTCACTGGAGGCGAAGACTGTTTTCAGAATTCCTCAGACATACCAAAAAAAGCTCAAGTTTTTGATCTCCAAAAACTTAAATCTCTGGACCATGGAACTAAGATTTGTTCAAGAATTTTAACGAACTATCCATGTGTAAATACACAGTAGCCATTGATAGATCATACAATATTACTTTGTTTTTAATTTCCGTCTAGATATTTCATATTTCCTATTCAGTTATTTATTTTATGACATCAGTCCTATAAAAGACTGTAAAGAAAAATATAAATCACTTACTTGGTGGATAGTCCCTGTAGCTTATATCGGAGTAAACAGCAAACGGCGTAGCGCAGACGATGGAGATGATCCAGAGTATCAGAATGATCCGGGATGCCCTGGTGAGGCCAGCCATCGTGTACAAGTGAAGAGGGTGACATATAGCCAGGTATCTCTCCAACGAGAACGCGGATATAGTCAGCACTGATACGTAGGTGGCCCTGAAACAAAGGTTTATTTGAGTAACCTACTTGGTGCATAATGGTTTTGATAAGACCCTGGAGGTCTTATCAAAGACTCTTTTTAAAGTATAACTATGTAACTGTGAGAGACAGGTGAGGACGAGAGATGTAGCTCTAAGCCAAGTAGCGCGGGAAGTTGCTTTCATGACGCAGCAGTATTAAAATCTTTATGAGGTAGTTAGACGCCCGGAAGGCGAAAAGGTGTATATGAAAACGTTCTTTCGCCTGTTGTGGAACTAGTCATCATAATTGGCGTTCGATTGGACGAATTATTTAATTGAATTGTCAGAAATTTGAAAAACCTCAACTACGATAACTAATTGGATAATTTGTTGTCATTGTGGTCAGATTGTTAATAACATGACGTCAGCGCCATTCAATCGACTACTTTTTACGTTTTTCGTTCTTTTTACTAGCCTATCGGATAATTTAAAGGTTTTCATATAAAAGATAAAATATTCTAATTTGGTTTAAAAAGTCTTACTTATTTACCTCATCTTTATTTAAAGAAAGAAGGAATGCAACGCTATTACGGCCACTGGTCATTATATTAGACTTAGAATCTTCTATTATTTTCAGTGACTCTACGGGGAGAAGAGAAGTATCCCTCTTGAACAACCGCAATAAAATAAATTAATTTTTGAGGCAGCGGAAGGTTCCCTGAACTATACGAAATATATTTTACCAAGTCAGTGTCAATTTCCATTTATTAGATATTTAATTAAAATGTTCCCTACAACCTTTCGCTCACATTTCAATAATTAATCCACTCCAATTCCTTTCTTTCTACCACGGAATTCTTTGAAAGGGTCGTCAAATTTCATCGACCCTGTTCTCTTGTATCTAGATCTGAGTAATACTTTGGTATTTTAATATTGTATACCACTAGTTTCCTAACTCTAGCTTATATCGCGGCTTCACTTCGCAAAACCAATTGTCTATTTATGTTTCACGCTAAGTCCTGACAAATTACAATCAACTGATAGAATATTTGCATCGCACAATCTGTTTTGAAATTATGGCCTGACATACAGTCTATTGTTTTTTATTGGTACAGATAGATCGGATAGATAGGTCTATCAGAACATAGCAATTGATTCCTATTAATAGAAATCACACCAGCCTGAACAGTTGAAATAATATAATTTTAAACTGCATTTTCTCTACGCAAGATAAAAGATGAATTACTACCACAATGTTTAAACACAAATTCAATCTGTTCTCAAGATATGTAAAGGTTATTAAACTATTATCCCATTAATCTATGACGGAGTTACATCATCTATCATTCCTAATCTATCCTGAATTCTCGATATCAATAATCCCTAGAGTCGATAATAGGTAATTAGCTTAATTAACTAGCATTTGATCCCAGATGTAACCAATGTTTCCGATAATCTCGTACTCAATGTGTAATTAAACAATCTACATTATATAATATTCAAATTTGCAATCGTTAATACGCTAAAAAATAAAAGGGATAGTAATCTTTTATCTCTAAAGAGGATAATACATTATTGAGGAGGAAAAGCAACAGGATTTTCGACTAAGATATCAATTTAAAACAGAATCTTCTGATTCAATGATACAAATTGCAAATTCTTTTCGGAAAACATGAGTGCTTTTATATAAAGACCGGGAATAAAGAATGCAAATTAAATTGATTCCTGCCCTTCCAAAATTGCCCAAATTAAATAAAAGCTTTCTTTAAATTTGAGAAAATGCTAATGTGAGTTGTTAGCAATGAATAAGAGGGCAAGGCTAAGGTCAAGATTTGAAATATCTAGATGTCTGCACGTTTAGTCTAACCCGAAACCTAATGGTCTATACTTTTAAAAATCACCACAGACATCTAAAAACATGTGCGAATAAAAGAAAATACATTTATATTTATGATCTGAAACATAAAAATGCCGTTTCTAGGTGCAACCTCTAGTTTTTACAATAAATTCGGTATGATGAATGGTTTAATACGTCTAGGATTATGTCAAAAACATCTGTCAGAGTTTTTCAGGCTACATTTCTAATGTACTTTGTATCATAACAGTATTATTGTAGTACTAACTACGTATATACTGTAGAAGGCTGCTATTTTTATTGATTGTGTAAGTCAATGAAAAGGTCGTAAATATTACAAAAGTACTTTTCAAAACCTTGTCGAGGCCTTATGGTTCTTTGCATGGATTTGTATAGACGAGGTACGGGTTCGATCCCAATGTGACTTTATTAAGGTTATTTATACTTTCGTCCTATTCTAAGACTCCACTGACAAAGACAAACGAGTATTAAGTCTATAAATCCTTTTTGGACATGTTTCTTTTATTATCCACTGCAGTATAAGTAATAAAATACGACAAAACCACTATTTTTTTGACAGGGGAATAGGGGCCGTAAATTACGAATATTTTTATGTTATAACAATAATAACATGAGCTTAAATATACAAAATTCCCGACAAAAGGAGGATTAATATGCTTACAAATTCATATTAATGGGCACGCCGTAAAATATAATAAAATATTTTATGCGAGCCGTTAAATTATTTTAAACGGACGGTCACATTTTCCCATTAGAGAGAATTTCACTGTCAGCTCTTGTGTGAAGCAAATTGATAGCAATTACTGAAATACGAAATATTCTATTCATAGCTTACAGAGAAATATGAAGGCTTTACAATTCTGTCTAACATTCTGATATTTACAGAACGATTTGCAATCTTGATTTCAAGTGAAAATTGAAACATCTCAAAACGTTTGTTCTGAAAAGATGGAATAATACTGAAGGATGGTTTTACTATTATTAGTCTCAATGTTGAAAACCAAGTATAAGTAAGTACTGTGTAGTAGGTGCGTAGGCAACATTCCAATATTTTTAATATGAAAACTCTTGACATAGCTGAAGAGTAAGAAACAATTTTTTATTACGGATTCCTTGTCACTTTGAGCGCAACAAACTTTTCAAATCGGCTTTTTCTAAAATTGTTTGCGACGTTATCGGTGTTTCCATCTGCCCAAGGAATAACTAGATTTTTTGTATTAGTTATTGAACATAAACTTTTTATTTTGTCATAATTTAGACGTTGCTGATGTTGCCGTATTCGGTTGGCTGAGCTAAGCCCTTTTTTTATTTTAGTATCTAAAATTTAAACGTTAAGAATAAACATTTTAGATTTGAATTGTTTTTTCGAGAAATAATACATTTTCGATGGCTTTGTTCATAGCTGGCTTTAATCTGCGGTACGCCGCTGTCAGATGTAAAAAACGGGATAGCTTGTCAAAATCATATTTGCAACCAATCAATTGATATATAGGTATAATAGGTATGGATGGCAGTAATAAAGTTGTGGCTTTCATGAACATAATTTTGGGCATATTACAGGTCTTTTATGTAGTTACTTTGTTTGTTTGGAATTTTCCGAAAAAAAGGTGTGGGACATTAAAGTGTAACCAAAAAAACAATCATCCATTGTCAGCCTAGCCTTTTCCTATGTTGATGTCGGCTACCAGTCTAACTGGATTCAGTTAAGTACCAGTGTTTTACAAGAAGCGACTGCCTATCTGACCTCCTCAACCCAGTTACCTGGGCAACACGATATTCCTTAGTTAGACTGGTTGTCAGACTTTTCAAGCTTTTGACTACCTTGTAACGACTGACAAAGATGTAGGAATAACAACCGGGACCCACAACTTAACGTGCCTTCCGAAACACGGAGGAACTCGTTATAACAAAGATGGTCACCCATCTACGGATCAACCGCGTAAATCATAGCTTAACCTGTGATCGATTCACTCATGCGGTTATAGCTTAGCCACGAGCTCTTGGTAACCAAAAAAACAATATTTCGTGATAAATACCTCATAATAATTTTTCGTCTTCCCTAAAACTATTGTTTATAGAAAGATACACAAAAACAAAGAAAGGAAACGAATTAAATCTACAGAAACACTTCACTTGCAGATCTCGTTCTTTGCTTAACAAGTTTCACGATTAACACCAGTTGAGAACAAGTTTTAATTGCTTTAATTTTCACATCACACAAAAAGGCCTCAAGGAATCTAACAATATTTGTGAATAATATTCATCTCGATTAAAATGAATAAAAGGCATAAAAAGTTTTGATGATTATATACCTACGTAATAATAATTTGTAAAGCGAGAACGAATGCACAGATTTCTTGAATTTCTTGTAATAACGAAACAGTCTCTGGTGAATTCATTGTTGTCTTGTTTATAATATGAATAAGGAAAATAAATTAATTGGAACAGACTCCTTATGGCTCTGAAATATTTAAACCTAAAGAATAAATAGTAAGTAGACAGGTAGGTATTTTTCATCTATTCCTAACCAATGTAGCGAATTGCTAACTTCTATAATAATTGATGATAACAAACAAGAAGACTTACTACTTCTTCGTTAAAAAAAGAAGACACTGCACATGTAGCCGAGTGGTGGAAGGTCACCACGCTAAACCCACTCGGCGAGACGTGTTGGGGGATCGATTTCCCGCTTAGGACAAGCATTTGTTGCATTATTGTGCAACATTGCATCATTATTATAATTTGTGATCCATGGATGCTTGTACTGAGTCTGGGTACTTGTGTGCACGTTACTTGAATGTTAAATTTGCTTATTATAGTGAGGGAGTCCTTTTTTTTAAAAAAGGAGCAAGAATAACTTTATAGTACTGCTTTACTATATTCTTAAAGTAAAGAAACTAAACACTCCATAAATAACAAATAATGGCAGATTTATTCCAAAACAAAACTTAACTCTAGCTAGAAAATGCCTATAACTATAAACAACAGCTGTTTTACAAAGTAATGTTTATACTTACGCCTCTGATATGAGCGCTCGTAGTTTGCAGAAAACAAGACCAAGACTGTACGGGTATTGATGCCAATATACTGACAAGTCGTTTGGAAGACCTGTAACAAAAGAAAAAAAAAGTTAAATAAAAATGAAGCTAATAACATTGAATTAGAACATGTTTTCCTTTTCTGCTAAGTTTGGTTAATTTACAACGTAATTAAACGAATACAATTCATATTTTAATAGTAGTTCCTGAGTTAGGAGTAAAACTTTTCGAGGCAAACAATTAATTTTCAAGAATATTCAAATATAATGTTGTATTTTCTTGAGAAGTAAGTGTTTGCCTTGAAAAGTAGGTACCTACATAAAATTGTCGTTAGCTTTAAGAAAATTTGTTTAGTTTTTTTTTTTCTCGTGTATGATTGTAAACCTTACGCGATATAATATGAATATCAACAAAATTCACGAGTACGGAAGCCATGTTCCATTCCCAACTATAAATTATAAATGCGAAAGTAATTCTTCCGTTCGTCTGTCTGTTACGCTTTCACGCTTTCACGCCTAAACCACAAAACTGATTTTAATGAAATTTGGTACAGTGATAGAGTTGACCTTGAGAAAGAACATAGGACAGTTTTTATCCCGGCCTTTTAAAGAGTTCTCTTGGAAACGCGATATAACCGACCTCGACGCGGATGAAGCTGCGGGCGAAAAACTAGTTTTACATAAAATAACAATTGTTGATCTCAAAAAGCAGTCAGTAGTTGGAAAACCAATTACTTTTTATTTTTTTTATCTGGTAGAGCGCTAAACTTTTCTCATTCCGTTTATCTTTGCCGCATTCCAATTAAGTTTAGCACAGATCTGATTGAAAATTGAAGCATTGCATTAAAACGTAAGTAAAATTGTCGGTTATCGATTTCTCAAATCGAGTTTAATTTAATCATGTGAACTATACTTCAAATTACATTTTCATCTGACTTCAGAAAGAAGGAGGTTATCAAATCGTAAATATTTCTTTAGAATTTCAGTCTAAGTGAATTGGTTTTGATGATTCTTTGTTTTTTTAATAGCTGACATTTGTTCCCATAGAAGTTTCCACAAGTTTGGGTCAGTATCTAGTTTCTGTCTAAAGAGGGTTGTATGTTTTTGTTATCAAAAATATATTATGAAAGAGGATTTTAATAAAAATTATTTTGTAATAAAATATATAAAAATAACATACAGAAATAATGGCTTCAATTGTTTTAAATAAAGTTAAAAAAACAACTTCTAAGAACTGGCTCATTGATCAATCTAAATTTACGACTTAAAAAGAACTTTAATAAAATTAGAAACGTCTAGCGAGGAATGAAGTTTTATACGAAATAAGGACGCGAAATCGCTTCATAAAATTAGGACACATTTTATACCACCTGCTACGCTTAAACCATTCACGAACATTGCTGACGTTGTAACAATTTTGTCTTTTACGACTTAATTTTACAATAACTTTCGCCTACCCTCTATTTTACCTCTATAGATAGAAATCATTTTTTCTTCGTTTCATTTCATCCCAATACAGTAAGTAAAAATAATTTTAATTAATTATTGACCTTGAAATGTAAATTGTTTAAATGGATCTAGGTCATATTATTAATAAACTATTCCGTCCGCGATTTTTTTTTAAAACCGATTCAACAGTAAAATTAGGATCACTAATCATTATCCATATGAAGCTGACATTAGCTGATTACAATTTTTATGCGAGGAGCTACATTTTTTTAAAGACTTTAATTATTTGGCTGGCTCGGACTGGATGTGCGAGACGGAGGACCGGGTATTGTGGCGCAACTTGTGGAGCCCCATGCCCAGCAGTGGATCTCCAGCAGATAACTTCGATAGACTAAATTGATTAATTTATTTATTCAAGTTAGTGGTATACAAATAGGTGAAAAAATAACAAAAAAGATGATGATAAAATAATAAGTTTTTTTTATATAAATGTAATACTCAGACGCTACTTAAAAAGTTGTTGTATCCAATCCTTTACGACTAATACGACTATGTGTATGGAATCCTAAACTTACACACCCACATTTCACGACATTACAGTTCTACCATACAAATGTTAAGTCTAGCATTAAAGGGAAGAGTGAGTGAACCATACTTCAACTCAGTACCTAAAGTGAGCAATATGTTAGGATTAAACATCGTATGTCAAAGTGGCTGGATTTAATACTGGATTTAGTTCATAGTAACCGATGCGAGTGTGACAGGACGGAGGGATCCGTTCAAGCGTTGCTCTACACTACTCTACAGTAAGTAACTTTGAAACTGAATCCTTCGAGAATTCGAGACTTTAGTAGTTTCTTTTGTCAGTTTTAATCCGATTGTATCTTTGACTTGTGGGGTACATTGTATAAAATATATGGAGTTTTCAATCTACACACATAAAATAAGGTCTTGTTAGTTACACTATTTATAACTCAAACAACGACTGTCTTCATTTGGCTGAAAATTGGTGGGATGGTAGCTTAGTATCAGATGTAGGATATACTACAAAGTCTGCCGGGACAGGTAGTTTAGTAAATAAAAATACTAACCCAAGTTTATAGTTTTGGGTAATTATCATTTATTGCTTCTTTAGACCTCGAAGTGTCATTACATGAATATTAGGCAAAAAAGTGTTTCGGACGTAACGTAAATATTTTTAATTGGGTATGTATGTACCAACTGTAAATAAATTAAGTCTTCTACTCATGAAACACACCTTAAAATACTTTTCAAACATTTATACAAGATAAAGTTGTCATAGCATTACAAGTACTCAAAAGTTGAACTTTAAGTAGACATTATAAATACATTGAAATTCTTTTCAAAGAACAACTCAGAATAGCAAAAGCTCCAAAAAAGTTTGTAAAATTACAAAGTAATTAATTATCCTCCTACAGTTAAATGCCAACAACGTAAACTAGGTTAGATTAGGCTGAAAATAAAAAAAGTGTATTTAGAGATCTCGGATTCAGTTTTCTTATCCTATTGTCTAATAACGAAAAGACATTTCACAAATAAAAGAAATATTATATTTCTTTTCAAATATTTGAGCAAAAAAAAGATTCACATTTACTTGTCTACAATACCTACTCGAACGCCCAGTAACTGCAAAACATAGTGTAAAGAGGATTCAATACGATCCCGACTCTACAATTTGCCAGTAATATAAATACCTTATTTTACCAATTAGTCGGAACTTGGAACTATCGTCTGGGTATCTACAGCACGAAACCTACATTATTTTGAAGGTTGTTCGTGGCTCTTCTATTTGGGAAGAACAGAGGGCTTCTCATAGAGATTAGAAAACAAAACTACTAAATAGATACTATTAGGTCAAACGGTGCTCTCAGTTTTACAGTTCGGCCTTTACAAGGTCAATTTTAAACTTCCAAACTTGAACAAAATTAATCGGGAGAATGGGAATTAATCGATTTTCGGAATTAATGTTGTTTGTAAATAAACAATCTATTATCTATTATGATATTATAATACAGAATTGAATTAGGAAAAACATGAGGACAAGTAACGGTTACGTTCATATACATATTTAGTCGGTAATAATGTCTGCAAATTCATTTTTCTTTGGAATATTGGTAGAGAACCACCGTCTTTATTGATATTTCAAATGAACAAAAACTCATTTATAACTAATATCCTTTACCATAACTTTAAGATACATTTTTAAATACACAATTACGCATGTACTTTGTAATTAAATCATATATAAAAAAAGAAACAACGGTTTTAAGATACCTAAGTAATACAATCTAAAAGTTGAACTAAGTACTGACTTAATAATTTTAAAACTTTCTCATGAATATAAGTAAGTACTAACATAATTTGCATAGTATTCTAATACTCAAATATTAATCTTAAAGTCAATGGCACTTGAGACTATAACTACAGAGAGCTACGAGATTTTCGAAAGAGTTTTTAATACAAATTGTGTACATATTTTTAGATAGTTAAAATATGCAAAGCTATATAAATTAAATAAGATAATCCCAAATAAACAACATCGTATTGTTCGCTTGAAAATCATTGAAGCCTGTGATTAATCCGTAATTCAATTTGTTGTTACAAGTGGGCCTGAAATTAATCATCTGGATTACATTTACTATTTTTTAACTTAATTAAAAAAAAACAGAATAATAAAATCGTAACTATTATCTTTTCGTAATCTGTTGTGTTTTATAATTTGAAGTCCTAAAATTGATTGAGATAGATCTAGATGGCGTGCAATTGGGAAAGCCTATGTCCAGCAGTGGACGAATGACGAATATGAGCTGGTGATAATGATGATAAGTTTTTATTTGTGACATTTTAATTTTGAAGTATTTCCTTAGTAAGAGCTTAACTTTCTACCTTTCAAAAGTCTAGCCCTAAAAAGGCAAGTAAAAATATAAAAAAGCTTACGAAACTAGCACTTATTTAATCTCGAGTGTACGTTTTATAGGCAATACCTAAGTAACGTCTATAAACCGAAACATAAAGTACATAAAATCGAGTTAACTCAGCTCAAAACTCAATAAATTATTAATAAGTACCTTCTACGATGTTTTGAAAAGGATTTGAACGGCTGAAAGAAGATATCCGTGACAAAACATATACATTTACTTCCTGACCACTGATCTGGAATAGTGTTCCTATTTCGCCGTCTCAAGAGTACTTGAAAAATAAACCCCTTGGACCGAGAAATATCAGTACTCGGTGATGATGCGGAAAATGGACATTTTTATTTAAAAAAATGCTAACGGAGGGTTCTGTAATGGCGGATACGTCTATCTGTAAGTACTTCAAGGGTTTTACAATATATTTTTAAATAGGAGAAACATACATGTATTCTAACTATACCTCGAAAGTTTTGATTGTAACTATCGTGAGAATGATTTATTATTAAATGATGCGACGGTTCGACGACTCCCGTTGGGTCCGAAGCTAGTCGGGCAAACTCCATAAATACTCGTGAATAAACCGTTGCATCATTGGTCTGTGAAAACTTCAACTATTTTTCCATCTGTTAGCATTAAAATAAATGTAGCATAGCCCAGAGAGCAGGCAACAGTCTATAATAGCTTCCCGTTTTACTGTTCTAATACGGAACCCTAAAAAGTACATAGATGTAGTCAATTTCAATATAAGCAAGGAAGTATTTACCAAGAAACGGATTGAATAGGATAGAGGTCCTATTTTCAGAAATAGGCAAATGTATTATGACACGTATTGACGGTCACGAATAATACGTAGAAACCCATTATTCAGACCCAATGTGATATTGAAATAGGACTCAGATATCAACATAATATATATCCTACATGATTTATTAAATAAAAGAATAAATTATAAATGGCCAAACAAAAAGCCTTTTACAAATATGCAGAGTTTTTGTTCATTAATTTTGGCTTGCTGATCTCTATAGCCAAAATATTATAATCTTTGGTATCTACCGCCGAAATTGAATGAAATATGAAACCGCAGCCGAATACTAATAAAATAGAAACGGTGAAACTAATCAAGTATTATTCATGAAAGTTTGGCTCACACACACACACATTGAAATATCTAAATAGTATTCATAAAATTATGTTTATTTTACCGCCAAACCCTTTCCCACTCCTCACTTCTAGGAAAACAGAACAAGCGAATAAAACAATGGCGTTATGAATTTAATTGTTGTTTTAATTAAAATATACAATTTTCTGATCAGTCTTTAAATGACGCCGTGACTAGAAAACGGTAGGATCGATTTAGATAAACTTTAATCTCAATTAAATATTTCTGGCAACATTAAATGATAAGCAAATTACGTCATAAACAACTGTATGTTGAAGTAGGTATTTTAACAAAGGACGTAACAAAAGGATTATTCCTTCCAAAGGGATTTTCTAAGACAGATTACGTTAGTACCACCGGTCTTACAAATTAGATAGAATCCCGTCATTCGTAAATCTTTAATCTATATCACCTTAATGTTTGTTCAGAAGACAATCTTCACAGATAAATGCATATCTATTGTCCAATTCTTATAACATATTTCAAGCATTATTGTTAAAATGTGTATTGACAGAAATTGAATTAATCGACTCATTCAGCGAGTATGAACTTAAATTGTTTTTTTTTTTCTTGTTGAGTTCATTTCGGAAAGCATAGAAACCTGCATCAGAAAAATGGTGTTATTTTATTCTCATCGGGAAAACAGCTCCTACGGCAAAAGTTTTTAAAAATGACTATTTCATATATTTTATAATTAAAACCAGGATTAAAAATTGCAAATACTTACCAAACAAAAGCAGCAATAAATCGCTGACAGCCAAACTAAATAAATAATAATTGGTCGCGGTATGCAATCCGGGGTGTTTAACGATGACCACACAAACGCACGCATTGCCCACCACACCGGTTAAAAATATGACCACCAATATCACACTGATCGGGACAATTTCTTTTAAAGGTAATCGTCTGGACCCCATGAGCCACCAAAGCATTTCTTCCTCACTGCAGTCGAAATGAGACAAATTATTGCAACGGTTGAAAAAATCATCATACGTCTCATTCGCACGCAAAAATAATTTTGAATCCATTTTTAAATCCACTGGTTGCACAATTTCACCACAATTTTATTTTACTTATATTCAGAAACACTTTTTTATTTTTATAGTTTATAAACATTGAGTATTTGCACTTTATTATTAATTTACTATAATGTAGTAAATTACGACGAACACGACATCACGTAAAGTTCGGAACCTCATGGATTGCAAAAAACATGTCCGATTCCATCGAGTTCCTGCGCGCACTGAAACTCGCCAAACTTCCAGGACATGAGATTAGAGAAAATGTGTGTGAATATTACTCGTTCAAACTTGATAAAAAAAGTGATAAAACGTTTAAAAATTAAACTTTTACATTATATTAATATTTTGGCTAGGCTAAATCATAATTTACTTGTGTAAACTAGGTTTAAATATCACGGTAACGATCATAATGCAAATAAATTCAGAGATTCCGAGATACAAATTACATATATTATATAACTACGTCTCTTTCTTAAATAGGAGCCACCATAATCACTATTTAACTATTTTAAAGTTAAGTTTCTTTTTTATAACTTCCTTAATATATTTAGATTAAGTAAATGGTTCTAAATTTCATGTTTGAAAACCGCGCCACTTTTTCCCGCTGAAAAAGTTGCTAGTGATGTTACACGACAATATATACCATGTTATGATTTATAAACATCTAGGGCAACACCAGAAACATGGCGTAGTCGATTATTTTTGACAGCTCGTGTAGATGTTATTGTAATCTGTGCGGTTGTCAACGCGCCTATGAAATATCACAGATAAAAAAGTTATTGATCGTGGGAATTGGGATTTTACTGAGATAAATTAGTGAAAATGCTGTAAATTACTCATGTTTTCATCGTAATAGCCTCTAATCACCTAAGCCTGTGCATGCATACAACCCTCAATCAACTATTATGACTTCACAAGTGAACGAAGAAATTGCGGACATAGCTATGACAAGCACCGAAGCAGATTCTTCACAAACACACGGGCACGAAAGTAAATAAACAATTTTCAATTATATAATAACAACAAATAATTTCAAGTTAAATTTAATATGTTGCCGGCAACACATTAATGCTAAGAACCTATAGGCATAATGTCCAGATCCTTTTAAAAGGTTTAGATTTTCGCTATTATTTTACTCTCTTAATAGTTGTAGGTAGAAACTAAAAAAACTATAGCAAATGCCGCCCAATTACAATTTTATTGATCTTGCAACCATTAACTTTCGTTAAATGCAGTTGCAATGCGTCCATTTGTACTAGTTGTCACACAAAAAATCTTTGGTAATTGTGATCCAAATGTGTAGAAACATTTCTTTTAAAGTAAAATCAATTTTATAATTACATCAACTTTACGATCACCTTATTAGATTACAGTGTGTTTTCTTAAGAAAATCTTCACCTGTCTTACACAAACATATTTCAGTGTGTCAAAGGAGATATAAACCTTTTTTGTTCCAGCACCTGCAAGTGTCACTGATGATGCATCGTCAAGCAATGCTGCAACTCCTGCGAGCAGTGAGGGCCAAGCCTCCAGACAGTCAAATCTTCAACGTATACAGCAGCGGAAACAACAAGTGTACAACTGGCCTCACAATAAGAAACTCCTTAAGTTAGCCATATATTCAGAATGCCAGGTATGTAGAATGATTAACTTGTATTTTCTCAGATTTAGCTGACTTTAAAGTAGTATTGATTTACAGGGACCAGGGACAAGTAATAACTTTCTTCATCTCATAATTTGCAGTCTATACATATGTAAAAATAGAAATACAATTTCAACTATGAACAATATCACAATATTACCTTTTTTTTTCAAAATTATACCCACATCGTTTTTTATTGCGAAAGACTATTTTGCCTCATTGCCTAATCTAAGTTAACATTGTCAATCCCAAAATAATTAACAATAACCAAATGTCTGTTTAGACCCCAGACTGCAATTGCAATGGTTGGAAGACCCCTGTACCACAACCAGCGGCTAAAGGCCAGCCTCGTGCTGACAACCAACCACTGGCAAACTTCAATGATCCATGCCGAAACTGTACTCATGTGTTAGGTAAGTCACAAAGGTGTACATATCATGTTTTTTTTTCTTTGAAGTAGTATATTTATCTATTAAGTTGTCCCAAAAACTTTGTGTATCATCCTAGCCTTTTCCCAGCTATGTTAGGGTTGGCTTCCAGACTAACCAAATGCAGCTAAGTACTAGTGTGTTTGAAGGAGCGACTGCCTATCTGGCCTCCTCAACCAAGTTAATTGGGCAACAAAATACCCCTTAGTCAGACTGGATGTCAGACTTGCTAGCTTCTGACTACTCACAATGCTCTAAAAAGAATGTATAAATAAAACCAACCAAACAAAGATATTTCTTTTTATTGAGCTACCAATAACTGGCAATGGAAATGATATTACTATTATACATATAAAATATTTAACATAATGATATTATACATTATGCAACAAAACTGGGAGCATCTCATTTACTTATGGGCAAAAAATGAGATTGCAGCAATTTTTTGTAGAACTCATTATTATTTTTGATGAATTGAAATATTTTTCATTTCTTTAAAAGCAATTGTTATTAAGCCTTGTAGGCATCTTTTTAACCCCAAATAATGTCTTCAAACATTTAATGTGTTTGTATAACTTCACCGACACGCGATGAAGGCAAAATGCATGTAATAAGCTATAAGGATTATTTGTATCTCATTGTAAGTGAACCTATTGTTCTTATGAGAATAAATTCTTTAAACCTAATGTTATGATACCGCCTATTGTAGTTATTACACAATTTTTACTTTAATATAGTACTAGCCTTTTTCCCAACTATGTTGGGGTCGGCTACCAGTCCAACCGCTTTCAGCTGAGTACCAGTGTTTTACAAGGAGCGACTGCCTATCTGACCTCCTCAACCCAGTTACCTGGGCAACACGATACCCCTTGGTTAGACTGGTTGTCAGACTTTTCAAGTTTCTGACTACCTGTAACGGCTGTCAAAGATGTAGGAATAACAGCCGGGACCCAGAATTTAACGTTCCTTCCGAAGCACGGAGGAACTCGTTATGACAAAGATGGTCACCCATCTACGGATCAACCGCGTCATGCATAGCTTAACCTGTGATCGAATCACTTATGCGGTTATAGCTTAGCCACGAGCTCCTCATCTGAATCTATTATCTACAATAAAAATAACATGTCACAACTCTTACAGAGAAACATGTGACACAATTGCAAGGATTGCCCGTGGCTGAGGTAAACAGGTTGCTGGGAGCTGTTGTAGATGTGGAGAACATCTTCATGTCAATGCACCGGGAAGATGACCATGATACCAAACGCGTCTACTATTATCTATTCAAGGTACATTTTTACGTTTATATTCAGTATTCTAGAACATTCTAAGTGAAAATAGGTGGAGTAAATATGTATGAAGCAAGATATGCTGCAACTTAGATTCCAAACTTATCAAAACATTTTCTCTAAAGTATTCTAAAGGCGTTTAAAGTTCATTTTATATTTCTGTAATTTCTGTCTGTTTGTATTTGTGTCTAATCATTAAAATTGAAACTGTTTTGATAAAATTCTACTAGCTAGCTTTAAATGGAGTAACTTAGGCTAATTTTGTAGCCCAAAAAAATATGTATTACAATTCGTGTAGCGGATTATCAGGCTATACCGACAAATAAGTGAAATAACCGTCACTTAATCGTTGTTAAGTAAATAGATCTACTATATGTTCTTAATGTGTTATTTCAGTAAAATGTTAGCCTACACCAGTTAATTTTTGTCATATACTTTTATTTACAGATACTTCGCAAATGCATCCTCAATCGCTCTCACCCTCGTATTGAGGGTCCCCTTGGCCAGCCCCCCTTTGAGAGGCCCTCCATAGCCAAAGCCATCACCAACTTCGTGCTGTTCAAGTTCAACACCCTCCCTCAAAGAGAATGGCAGACCATGTACGATCTGGCCAAAATGTTTCTACACTGCTTCAACCATTGGAACTTCGAAACCCCTAGTGTTAGGAAACTTGTAAGTACTAGTTTCTTTGATAGTCTAGAAGAAATTTTATATTGGAATATTGTTTGATGTTTTTTTTTTCGTTTTAGCAAGTATCAAACCCGGAAGATATATCGGCGTATCAAATCAATTATACAAGGTAATAAATTAAATATTTTATTATTATTTATGTTTACTAGAAGGCAGAATGTCTTCTTCTTCCATACCTTTCTATCTGACGTCTTCACACATGTAACACACTTTGCAGCCATATCGTCTTGGATACATACTATCCAGTGGCGTAACTATACTAAGTTTTTATCAATTTCAATTTCGAAAATGATCGCTCGGCACTAGCCGTAGTTACAGGGATGGTTATAAATAGCAGAAATGCAGTGCACACTTCAGGAAAGCTTGAAGAAATGAAACGGTTTTTTATGATCAATAAGTCGGCAAGTTCTGTTATAGAAGATGACGTTTCTATTTCGTGTCGAAAAGCGGATCTAAAACTGAGAATTTCCTTAGCAAACGAGACCGATATGTCTTTGCTATATAGATTGACAAATACTAAAGCTTTTTCTAATAAATCGTTATCATTTAATTTCGCAAAGTAGCAGGTTGCAAAATATTATCCATTTAGAGCATTTTTATCGCATATTGCATTTTTTTTTATATTAAATGAGGCAAGAAAAACTTATTTTTAGTACTCTAAGTCTAGACAAAATGAAAGACAAAAGAAACAATTTGACCATAGAGTATGTATAGGCAAATATATATTTTTGATAAGGCAGTTCTCTATGTCTCTGACCAAATTGAAAAACAAAAGAAACATGTGTGTGTGAAATGCATGGTAGCGGTGTGTAATGTGCTATTTATTGATTTAATGTACTTTATAAGCATTATTAATGAAAAATGTTAGTGTTCTGCACTTCTCCTACTCATAAACTATAAGTGTGCCAAATTTTATGCTCCTGCGTCCGCACATTTTTCGTAAAAAGGAGTCCAAAGCTTTGGACGTATTAATATACAGAGTAGGATCCTTCTGTGTTCGCGGCCCTCTCTGACCAGGGGGCCCCTTTTGGCTCGGGGCCCGTGGCATTTTGCCGTTTTGCCACACTATTGTTACGCCACTGATACTATCATTATTTATTTCCTTTATTTAAATTACATTTTTAAATATACATAAAAAACAATATACATAGAAAAATAGTGTCGATAAGAATATCGGCAATGGGAATAGGGCCCAAGCTGCCGGTGGTTATCGATCCAAAAAAGGAACCCCTCGCGATACGTGCCGTGGCGAGAAGTAAGCCGCTTTCTGAATCAGACGCCAAACGAGAGCCTCCTAAGGTGTTGGTCGACGCGCTTGGCTATTAAGCCATTGGCACTGCACTTACGACGAGGGGGGCAATTATTGCCGAGTCCGGCTTCCACAAGTCGACAACCTCGTCTAATATCGAGCTAAACAATAATAAAGCGGCTTCGCCCGCGTCGAGGTCGGTTATATCGCGTTTCCAAGAGAACTCTTCAAAAGTCCGAGTGACCGAGAGTTAAAACTATCCTATGTTCTTTCTCAAGGTCAACTCTATCTCTGTACCAAATTTCATTAAAATCTGTTCCGTGGTTTAGACGTGAAAGCGCAACAGACAGACAGACAGAGTTACTTTCGCATTTATAATATTAGTAGGGAGGGATGATTACACTAACCACCCAAGCCGTTGTCTGATGAGGTTATCTTCTTGCCAGATGGCTGGTGTTCTGCCACGTGCCCGCGTTCTGCGACTCGCTGCCGCACTACGACACGTCGCTGGTGTTCGGGCGCACGCTGCTGCGCGCCGTGTTCAAGTCCGTGTGCCGCCAGCTCATGGACAAGTGCCACTCCGAGAGGGACAGGATGCCGCCAGAGAAGAGGGTAACACAATTTTTGCCGTTTTGTACACTCATTTTCTTGTATGTTTGTTTGTTTGTCGGTACGTTTGGATTTTTGAAACTCAATTTTGAGGCACTGCTCGACAAGGTAGCGAGCTCAAATTAACAGGGTAACTTCAAACCTGATGACAATGCAATTAACAACTATAAAAATGGCTAAACCAATTTAGATAACATACGAATGAAGTGACTGGAGGGACTGTAGGGGAAAAACCTCAGTTCTATTCTTTAAAACTTGGAGAAGAAAGCAATAAACTATAAAGAGTCTAAAATATTAATAAATCTTACAATATAAAGTACTCATAGCTAATTTAATGTTAATGGCAAAATATTTTGATTAATACAATATACGATGTTAGGAATTACTCCTACCCGTCTTTCGAACTCGTATCATAGCAACAAGTATCAAGATTTTATATCCAAAGCGAACTAACTGACATGGGAATCACTTGAAGTTGCATAAGTAGTGATATTCTTTCAACTTTCAAACCCAAAACATTATAGAGAGGCTATCAAAAATATCCCCTCAAAAATAACCCACATTTTTGCCATGCTGGTCATGTACTATCCATATACTTAGAATTCTTAATTTTCTAGGTACTAGTCCTGACCCACTTCCCGCGCTTTCTGGCGCTGCTCGAAGAGGAGATCTTCAGCGCCAACTCGCCGATATGGGACCCCGAGTTCAAACAGATACCGCCGAACCACATCCAGACTATATTCGACAGCAACAATCGTAAGTTATAACTCGACGTATGTAAATGTCAAATGAATGAGAATGACATTCCTTTGTAATACAACAAGTGACTTTGACTTGTCAGTTTCCTACATTTAAGCAATTCGCGTTGTCCCGCAAAAAATTGCTTTTCTGCATACATTATTGTGCTTCCAGAACGAATATAATAATTGGACTTTTGTTAGTATCTCAGTTTTACTTTTATCTGCCCTATATGATTTTCATGTAAACTACGTTGATGATTAACCAATTTCAATCTAACGTGTTTTTGTTATAAGGACCATGTTAATGAATCTATTTGAACAGCAGGAAGGCGTGGCGCTGGTGAATTTGAACGAATCACCGCTACGGGTGACAGCAAAGATGGATTCACTACTGTTACACTCTCCTCAGGTGATATATCGTTCTTCTTTTTAATGTCTTCAACAACAAAATATACATAGACTTTAAAATAAGCTACTGAACCAAAGTTGATGAAAATTTTATGGCAATGATAGCTATTTCACATTAGATGAAGAATCAAGAGATTTGGTCAATTCAGTCCGAATTTCTGAGGTGACAAACAAAAATACGTACGAATTGTAAACCTCCTATTTGAAGTTGGTTAACAAAGGAAAGGACTCCTCAAACAAGAAATTAAATCCATTCGTCGTAGGGTATTTCATAAAGTATGAAGGATTGCAACGCATTGCCATACACAGACACAAAAACGCGGATGACGTAGCTCGGCGGTCCAGGTTTAGTCAGTAAAAGTCTGACACTACCCATTTCTTCCCCCAAGGGAGTGGGTGTCCGATAGGATTTCCCCGCCTTACAAAATAAAAACACCTAGATTGAAAACAAGCATTCGACTTACAAGCTTCTGACTGCCTGTAACGACTGTCATAGGTGTATGAATAACAGCCGGGACTCACAATTTAACGGGCCTTCCGAAACACGGAGGAACTCGTTATGACAAAGATGTTAACCCATCTACGGATTATATGAGGCCTTATATAATATGTGTAGGTACTATAAAGACGGAAGGCGGTAAGCGTGTGAGCGAGGCGGCCGGGCCCGGCGCCGCCAAGCGACGGCGACTCAACGACGAGCCCGGCGATGACGTCAGCGAGAGGACTGTGGCCGATATTGTGGCCACCATCACTGATCCCAACTATATGTGTGGACCTGATGTAAGTAAATACGACTATTTTAATACTCTCGCTGTTATTTAGTATTTGGCGCGGGGTTTCACGAACATTCAACCCATGTGCACAAACAAAGTCACCTAATCTCAGGGCAAGCGTTCGTGGATCACATAAACGCTTGTCCTACGCTGGATTGAACCCGTGACACGACGACCGTAATCTTAACAGTGCTTTCTTTTTTAGAATAGCACCTATTCGTAAGGACTATGGATCAATAATCACAAAAAAAATATTTTTAATTTGAGATGGGCACATTAAAAACATTTCACACACTTTAGCCTTACATTATTAATATATACTAACATACCAATACAACACATTCCAAACAAGACGGTAGCTGTATGCAGCCTAACTTACAAATTTCCATTTTAAGTAATCGAGATCGCCTACTGATTATATAAAATTTTCAGGCATTATTCCAAATGCAAGCGCCGCGAGACGAGGCTGCGAAGTTGGAAGAACAGCGCAAACTGATCGAGTTCCATGTGATCGGGAACTCTCTGACCGGACCCGTCAACAAGCAGACCATGTTGTGGCTTATTGGTAAGATAATAAAGTTCAAATTTCATAAACACAAAACAAGTGGACTAGACTTAATGTTTAGTAGTTTTGGTGGAAAATCCCAAGGTACTCGCAAGGACTCGCACTCACCTAACTTTTCGTTTCATTTAATTAAATTACAAGATTAACTATGTTGTATTGTTTCAGGCCTCCACAATGTATTCTCCCACCAACTACCAGAGATGACCAAGGAGTATATTTCTCAACTGGTTTTTGATCCGTAAGTTAACAAGTCTATATACTTCTTTTTAATGGTCTCTGAAGCAACCTGCTTCACCCGGAGTTACTGACGAGACTTTAGCCTCCAGTCAGAGCAAAAATAAGTCAGAGTAAAAACTAAAGGTAATTTAAGAATTAATTTGTTCTTTATTTCCTCAGGAAACACAAAACGCTTGCTCTTATCAAGGAGGGCAGGCCAATCGGTGGAATCTGCTTTAGGACATTCAGTGCTCAGGTACGTCATATTTTGATATCATAATTTGCAGGAATCAAATAATTTCTGATTTGACCAGGAACAGAGTTTTGAAATTTTCAGGTAGTTTTAGTAGTAGTAACAAATGAATAAATTCTTATAAATTGTTGATACATGTATTAATCCACTGTTTTTTCTTCTTTAATATTCGTGTGATTGATAACTTACCTTTGGCATACCAATCATAATAATTACCATCAAAGTTTTAGAAAGACTAATACAATATAGAAAAAAACTTCCGAGTTTCGAATGGTTTAAATATGTTCAAATTTCCTCTTTATGATAATAGGGTTTCAGCGAGATAGTGTTCTGCGCTGTGACGTCAAACGAGCAAGTGAAGGGTTACGGTACACATCTCATGAACCACCTTAAAGATTACCACATCAGGAACAATATTCTCCATTTCCTCACCTTTGCTGATGAATTTGCTATAGGTAAGTGTATTGCTATATAAATAATACCACCTTATAAATAATCGACTGGGCATAGACCTTTTTCATATAGGGTGGTGGGAAGTACACTGCAGGGTGGTAAGTTTATCATTAAAACTATTTGTATAAGGTACTTTTTAGTTCATCGTGTTTATTGTAAATGCTGCTACTGCATAAGAATTATTTACTTGAATGTTTTTTTTTATAGAGCTTTAGAGCGAACGTGTGCTGAATTTGTGATGTAGACGTTTATACAATACTTTTGGTTCCTTAAAAATCACACCCATATATTTTTTTTAAACACTACTATTATTATTAAATTACAAATACTTCGCTGTTAAATTACTTGGCAAAGTATAAATGGATATAGGTACATAAAAATGACAACTTGATTTTGCGTTTTTGTCAGTTAAAGTAACTATTCTTATCAAAATTCCCAGGATATTTTAAAAAGCAAGGCTTCAGCAAGGACATAAAGCTGCCCCGCGCGATGTACCAAGGATATATCAAGGATTACGAGGGAGCCACGCTCATGCACTGTGAACTGAACCCACGGATTGTGTACACGCAGTTCACAAGCATTATACGGAGACAGAAAGAGGTGATGTATTTAATTGATCGATAGATAACTTCTTTCTTGAGAATAATTACACCACTTCAGAGCCATTTTTTCTTGTGACAAGCTATAAAGTATGTACTATGAACAGATCCCAAGTTTAATCATAAATGACATGTAAAAGTAACTCTTATTTTCTAGTGTTTTATGAAATAAATTAAAGCACATCAAAGACCGGTAGAAATGTTAATCATCGATTTTTATAAAGCATAATATTTGTGTGCAGATTGTCAAAAAACTGATTGATATGCGCCAGAAAGACGTTCGGAAGATACATCCTGGGTTGACATTGTTTAAAGAGGGCGTAAGTAAAATTATTTATTTTTATCTGTAATGAGATCTTTATAACGATTGTTCTATAGTTTTCTTATATTCTTATATATGGACATAAAATCCAAAATTTTAATTATAAAAAAATAATTTATTATTTCGTTCATCAACGTTCGTTGTCAATTATCTACTGTAATAACTATGCTCAGAATGTTATATTTAAACCTAAAAACAATATCTCTTATTCATTTGAATAAATACATATAATTTGTTGCAAAACTTGAATATTAACAAAACCTGATAATGCGCACAAGTTGCCTCACTAACTGAGCAACTAATGTAAATGACCGAGAGTTAAAATATGTCCATGTCATGTATCCGTGTGGTGCAGGTCCGCAGCCTCCCGGTGGAGTGTATCCCGGGGCTGCGCGACAGCGGCTGGCGCGGGGCGCGCGCCGCCGCCGCCGAGCCCGACGCCGAGACCGACCCCGCCGCGCTCCGGGCCGTGCTGCATGCGGTACGGTGTGCATGCTGTACTACAACACACATCTCATCTCTAACCTGGTGTCAGGGCTTAACGCAATGTGTTGCGAATTCGATAGCCGCGTAATGCTTGTTCCGAGTCTAGGTGTCTTGTGATTTGAATGTTTTCGAAACGGGAAAAAATATATGGAACTATTTTGCCCAACTAAACCGCCAACCGATACTTTCAAAAACCATTTGAAAATGACCCCAGACGGAGGTTTTCATGTTGAATTGAATTAGCAAAATAATATCAGCATCCTGAATTCCATCCCATCAAACTAAGGGAACAGAGAGTGCACCTGTTGACGCACGCGCTTGTACACTATAATATGTCCCGCGCAGCTGGCTAGTGTCTTGCGACGTTGCCGAAATCGGTCAGGATACATCACACTAATAAATTCAAACGATAGATATAAAATATTGATTAATAACCTACCTTGCTACCGGTCTGTGTAGATCCTCCATTACTCACTATACAGCTATTAATCAAACAAATATAAATACGTACTTGCGTGTTTGTACTTACAGGTAAAGAACCATGCAACGGCCTGGCCGTTCCTGAAGCCGGTCGACAAAGCTGAAGTACCTGACTATTACGACCATATTAAATATCCTATGGGTAAGGATTCGTTACGTGTTACCTGGTTCTGGGCGAATTTATATAGTCTGTCGTTGATAAGTCTAGTACCGTCTCTATCCTTTTAAACCCGACGCGAAAAGAGGGGCGTTTGACGTGTCTGTCTGTAGCATGATAGCTCCCGAACGGAAAGAGCGGTTTCAGTGCGCGCGCGCATCGTGCGCGCGCGCTCGTCGTCGTCGGATGCGAATCGTGTAATTCTCGGAATTCAATCGGACAATTTCTCGGAACTAAACTGTTTGTACTGGTTATTGCAAAAGTTGAATAACTATAATGGTGCAGTGTAAAAAATGTAATAAGTTTGTGGCTGCGGCTAAGGACGAAATTATAAAGTGTAAAGGGACATGTGAAGCAGTTTTCCACAAAAAATGTGCGGCTAAAATCGTTAAAAACGAAAAATGTGAAGATTGCGTGTCTACGCCTTTGTCTGAACCATCTAGCCTAGATGATTCCAATATTAGAAGCATTCTGGCGGACATGAATAAAAAAATGGACATTATGTTCAATATGGAGAAAAAATTGAGCGAGTTAACTGATCTAGTTGATTTTATATCGGAAAAATACGATAAGATGTGTGAACTTCAAACTCAAAATGAAAAAAAGTTGAGAGCTTTAGAAAACAAAAACGCATATTTGGAGAAGTGTAATAAATCACTCGAAGAACGAATCAACGAGTTAGAAGAAAAAGACAAGGAGAAAAAGGTGGAGTTAGCTGGCGTAGAGAAGACCAGTAACGAAGATATACATAAGGTTGTAACTCAGATCGCTCAAAAACTTAAACTGAACCCCAGTGAGATCGAGCATGCCGAGAGGGTAGGCCGAGAAAAACCAGGGACCGAGAAACCACTACCAGTAGTGGTTACGTTAAAGACAAAGCTAGCTCGTAATAAATGGCTCGAGATGCGTAAGAGTAACATAACTAATGGGCAAGTTTATGGCACAAACAATACCAACCGCATTTACATTAATGAAAGCTTAACTCGATACAAAAGAAGTCTGCTATGGGCCACGAAGTTACAGCTTAAAAAAACCTATAAATATATATGGGTTCAAGAAGGCAAAGTACTCATAAGAAAAAGCGATGACCAGAAAAAAATTATTTCGATTCGTAGTGAAAGCGATATCGAAAAAATATTAAACAACGATGCATCTGGGTAGGCCCAGTCATTCATACCTACAGTTAACGCGCGCATGTAGTGCGGAGTACACACGGCGTGATCACATCAATGTTTCAAAATGGATAGATTCGACACAATTGTTGAATTGGATTATCAATATGATCGTCATTTAAACTTAAGTAGCTGGAAACTCAATATATCGAGAGATGAGAAATATCTGCGTGTATTGCATTTAAATATTCGTTCACTTAGAAAACACTTTAATGAATTACTTGTTTTTTTAAAAGGCTATACAGAATTTATAAACGTGTTGGTGTTGTCTGAAGTTAATATCAAAGCCGAAGAGGTATCGATGTATCAAATAGAGGGATACAATTTATTTGCTAAAACAAGAGAGAAAGCTAGAGGAGGAGGATTATTAATTTACATTAAAGAAGACCTTACCTTTATAGAAAAACCATCTCAACTCAGTTCCGCAGAAGTCTTGCATGGTACATTAAGTATGAACAATGAGTGCTTAAATATTATTGCTGTTTACAGACCGCCTAAGACAAACAAAATGCAATTTATTTCGGAAACAGAAATATTAATTAAAAAAATACCGAGAAACGAAAGCATTATCATTGTGGGTGACATTAACATAAACTTACTAGGAATGAATGACAGGAGCTACGCGACTAAATATAAAGACTGTTTGTGTGAACTGGGCCTTATGTGTGTTATACCGGACACCGAGGTCACGCGCGAGGCGATCGTCGCGGGTGAAAAAGAGACAGCTTGCATCGACCACGCGTGGGTGCGAGTGAGAACGCTGCGGGAGTGCGCTTCGTTCGTGATTGAGTGTTTTATATCCGATCATCATATGATTGGAGTCGAAATACCTATAGAAAGTGTGCAAAATGTGTACGATACGGGTATGGACTGTCGGTATGTAATTAACAATAAGTTAGTTTATAAGAGTTTATGTGACTATAACTGGACTCAATTGTTGGATATAAATTGTCCGTTAAAATTATATGATAGATTATATGATGTTTTTTATAAGATTTATAATGATAGCAATATAGTACTGCCAAATACCAAAAAACGAGTGCAACAACCATGGGTAGGAGAAGTTTTGAAAAACATGTTAAAAAGGAAAGATCACCTATTTAGGGAGTGGAAAGCAGATTCTAGAAATAATACTAAGAGATTAGAATACACGAGATATAGAAATAGGGTCAATAAAGTAATATATAAGGAAAAAAATAAATATAAACAAGAAGAAATTAAAAAGTGCAATGGAGATCCGAAAAAAATATGGGAAAAAATTAATAACTGGTTAGGTAAACGGAAAGCTAGTATAGATAGTATGATTACTAAGTATTTAGGTAATATTGATACAATGTATAATATATGTAATAAGTTTGCAGACACTTTTACTCAAGAAATTGTTAATATTAAGCATAATTGTAACATAAAGTTCCTAGAAAGATCTCAATATAATAAGCCAAGTAATGTAACATTTAGGTTTAGGCCAGTAGGTAGTGACACAGTAGCCAAAGTTATTGATAATCTCAGTAGAGAGAAGGCGCCAGGTATAGATTGTATCAGGGCGATAGATATAAAATCAATAAAAAAGCTGATTTCACCTGTTCTTGCACACTTCGTCAATATGTGTCTGTCCAAGGGGCAATACCCTAGTCTGCTCAAGAAAGCATTAATAAGACCTATATTTAAGCAGGGTGACCATACTGATTACTCCAACTACAGACCAATTGCTATTCTATCAGTACTCAATAAGATTGTAGAAAAAATTATAGTAGGTCAGGTCAGTGAGTTCCTGGAGCAGCACAAGCTGATATCAGATACTCAACACGGTTTCAGGCGAGGCTGTAGTACTGCAACGGCGCTGTCAGGTTTTTCTGAGTTTATAAATGACAGGCTGGATATGGGCCATCAGGTCCTAGCGTTATTTATAGACTACAGAAAGGCATTCGACACATTGGACCATGACGTACTGCTCCAAGCGATGGAGGATTGTGGAATTAGGGGACCCACTAATAAGTGGTTCCGAACATATTTAAGTGATAGGACCATACAGACTAGCATAGCGGGGACCAAAGGACGGGAAGCGGGAGTTAAGTTGGGGGTGCCGACCGGTTCAGTATTTGGCCCGGTTGGCTATATTATGCACGTAAACAGCGTCACAAACGTGGTAAAAAACTGTGAAGTGTTTATGTATGCCGATGACATGTGCTTAATGTACTCATCTCATAACATACACGAAGCCAGAACTAGCATTCAGGATGATTTCAATAACATCACCAAATGGGCGCATGATAATGGAATCATCTTGAATGTTAACAAAACCAAGATAATGCACATACATTCTCCTCACAACCGAGCAGCAAAGAGTACAAATAGAGCGGACATAAATATACAGGGCCACACCTATGAATGCTTACACGCGAATAATAGTAGTTGTTTTTGCCAAAATGTAGAAGTTGTCGAAACCTTTAAGTACCTTGGTCTTTGGGTGGATAGTAACGCTAATTGGCGGACGCATGTTGACACGGTGTGCACGAAACTCAGAACAGTTCTGAGTAAGTTCTACGCACTAAAAGCGCCACTAAGTAGAAAAACGCTACGTGTTGTTTATTTTGCTCTAGTCGAGTCGTTGATAGGTTACGGTTTAAATGTATATGGCCGCACATTCAAATCTTATTTAGATGACATTAAATCCCTGCAAACCCGGTTTTTGAAATATCTCGTACCACCTAAAGTTAGACATCAATGTAAACAAAACTATGATAGACTGTATGTTACCCTTAAAATGCTACCTGTGCATGAACGGGTCAAATACTTGCTGATCCTTGACCAGTTTTATAAAGAACAATTTAAAGTAAAAATAGTAAATAAGTACAATACAAGGCGTGTAAGAGAAAATAAGTTAGTCTGTCCACCCATAAAAAATTATTACGGCGCAAGAACCAATAAGTATTTGATCCCAGTATTGTATAATGATAATGACTGGTTGAGGCAAATGGACACACAGTTGAGCACATGTTCACTTAAAAAGAATCTGTTAAAAATATTAAACTTAGAATTTTCCAAAAATGTTAGTTAATGTATGTAGGTAGTCTGATGTTTTTAGTTTAAGTTAATTTCTATTTAATGTGTATTTTGATTTGCTTTTATGTTTATTTGTAAGTCCTGGTATGTTCCGAGGTTGTTTTAAATATTTTATAAAATGTAATAACGAGCGCTATTCCCGCCGTCAAACTGTCACAACAGTTTGGTGGGTTTATAAGATGTATGTTTTTTTGTTTAATACCAATAAAGGATTTTAATAATAATAATAATAATAGTTTTGTTTGTTTTGCATTAAAATTGAAATATGTGCCATTTAAAAGTTTGGGAATGGGGGAATTAGTTACGGTCGTAGGTTCTTAAAATTACAATTCATACGTAAAATATGAATGTTTTACATATTAATTCATTTGTTATTTTTGTAATTCAGATCTTCGCACTATGAGCGAGCGCCTGAAGGCACGTTACTACGTGTCAAAGCGACTGTTCATCGCTGACATGACGCGAATCTTCACCAACTGCCGGCTTTACAACTCGCCCGAAACTGATTACTACAGGTAAGGGTTTAAAGAACAGTATCCTATGATTTATTTGTTTTTTTTTTTAATGAAAAGTATATTTCAATACAAATCCAAACTTATTTTTTTTTCATCAACGACTATTAATTATGTAATTATCAAATACTTCCCTTTGATAACATGGATTGACTTGTATCAATGGCAGATTTAAATTGTCTCAAAAAGCATTTTTTCCATCATAAAATCATATAAAATGCTACTTTTACATATTTTACTTATCCATTATCTTGTTTCAGATGTGCCAACACTCTTGAGAAATACTTCCACACCAAGATGAAGGAGGCTGGGCTCTGGGACAAATGATACCCGGCCACCGCCACCTCCGCGCTCGAGGTGAAAAGTGAGCGGTCCTCTACCGACTAAACATGGAACTAAATATACCTTATGGGATAAAAACAATATTTAAAAAAAAGTATGTATTGATTTATTTGTGAAAGAAAACCAACAGCAACACGAATAAGTGATAAAACTAAGGTAAGATAAAGCCAATTAAAAGTTTTCACGAATAGAAATTGAATGTATTAAGTAGCTAGCTGGTCTCTGCAATTTTTCTAGCGTATTCGTGTAAAATACCGTTGAAATTAAGTAAGGAAAATTGGAAAGTTCATAATGATGGCGCGACCAAGATACCAAGAGCCCAGAACCCCTGTTCTGTGATTATAGTATTTATTGTATATATAGGGTGGAAAATTGCCTAAAATAGCTTCTCTGCTGGAGCCGTCTTAACAACCACAATTTCAACCCTGCTCATATAGCAATAGAGTCTATAATTGCTCCAGGAATTAGAGGCAGAAGTGACAAACCCGAGTACTTAAATGAAACTTAATTATAAGTGTTTCTTTCATTACATAATACTCTTGTGACAGACAAAATGTCTCGATAACTACTTAAAATTATGTAATGTTTAAGAATTCGGCTAAATAAGTCAAGTTCTGAATTACAAACATTGTTGTTATCCCGTAAGTCAAATCATTTGGTTCATAGTTAGTCGGTAGAAGTTTTATGTCACATGCAATCATTGTGGCATTATTAAACTCAGAAGTTTATTTTTATGTGATGACAGTTTTGTGCTATAAATTTTGTATTTTGATTTAAGTGATATTGTTAAATGAAATTTATTTTTGCTCTGCTATTTGCTGTTTAAAATTGCGTCTTTAAAATTGGTTCTCTGGTACCAAATTTGTTACCTGATTATGTCACTAATTTAGTGTAAATCTTGGATATTTAAATAGTAGCATAATATACTCCTAGTATTCCAAATACCTACCTACATAGGACTTATCAAGGCATTATTCGTCTGTTAATCTTTCAGTAGTGGGATTGGTGTTTAGTCTAACAATCAATAACGTCAGTAGACATTAGAATAAATGTAATAGAATTTTAGAAACCCGACGGCCTATAACCTCTTAAAGCAGTATGTAAATGTGTGGAAGAGATGGCGAATAGCACGGTGTCTCGCTTCAACAACTGATAAAATACTACTTTAAGATGTGCCTCGTGGGTTTGTTTGTTCCTTGATATAATAATATCTGTATATTAATGTGGGTAGTAACGGATTTAATATTTAGTAGTGGATTTAAGCAATTATTTGCTATGTATATAATAAGACTGAGTTTGTTTTTTTTACGTTGCAACATTTTAATTTGTTGTCCTCAAGTTTACCTAAATATAGGTATGTTTGCTCTTTTTTTACATTGTCTTGAAATGAAAACTAACCAAATAAAATCTCGAAAGTTTAATTGTAATATTTTAATTTATCTTTGATTTTTTTGTCAGTAGGATATTTTTTTTTACGAAACAAATGTATGTATTTTCTCGTGTAATAAGTTTTAATAAAATCATTATATTTAATAATCAATCGATGTTCTAGAATTGTTAATAAATGTTCAGTAGTAAAAGAATCGTAGTTGGTGTTTATCAATCGTGGCTCTGTTAGTAAAATTATTACAATTGTTCTAGAGTAGAACGTTTAGATTAGTTCTTTGTGTATATAAAGTATTGGCATTTCTGTCTCCGTAATAAGTCAATAAAATGCTTACATATATTATTGTTTCATTTCACTCTTATAAAATCAATTTCTTGATCATTCAAGGTCTACGATAGCGCATCTTCAGTTTCCTGAGGGTCTACCACCTCGTCTTCAAGTTGTGGACGCCTGACAGTGCTATATAAAGCGCAGAGCTGCTATTTCTCCCACACCCACTAAAGACAGGCGGTAGGAATTAAAATGCGTCACTTCCGACATAAAATTTTAGCGCATCCTAACGCCCAAAACTATAACTAGGCAAGCTGCCATGTTAAATGTCAGTGTTGCGAAAGTATTCCGTCTTTGTACATGTCGTTAGAGTTCAAAATCAGAATCTTACATCTGATTAAAAGATTAAAGATTTTGTTCGTACAAACGAGTTAGCTAGCTATCAGGAGAGAAGAAGTTAAAAATTAGTATTTTATTAAGTGTTAAGTGGACACTAGTGTTGATGTAGTGTAACCGGAGGTGAATTGTGTCGTCTGACTCAATGGAATTCGTGAGTGGTGCGGCTTCAAATTGTCATGCTTGATTCGAAGACTCATCTCATCTTCTGGGAAGTCGAATTCTACTACTTATTATTTATATCATTTGGTCGTAAACTATGCTAGCATGCCAAAGGCAGCTATGATCTGACGCGCAGTGTTATGAAAGTTCAAGCTGAGTACAAATAATCGAGGAGATGCGAACACTAAACGCGTAGTGCGAATTATATGTAGTTAGATTAGAAATCTACTCGGTACAAGCAAGTGCAAAAATGTGACTTACGTTACCCGCTACCCGCTTTCACGAAATTCTAAGTTTACCTTAGACGATCGATGGATGTTAAGCGGCTTTCGCGGCAGCCCCGTGTCTAACAAATTAGGATATTTTGGTAATTGGTAGGATGATGCTCATCATACGTGGTCTTCCGACACATCGGGACACATTCCGGTCATCCAACATAAACTAAGCACCCCGTCTTTTATTTGATATTGTCTTTGATGTTCTTTCGACAGGCTATATTGATTTGTTTGTAGATAGCAGTAGTTAGACGGTAGTCAGTATAGTTAGATTAAAACACAAATATCAATACTGTATTGGTTTTTATTTCAACACATTATGTTCGCACGTGTAGTTCGTAGAACAAGACTCGAACAAGCTCGGGAATGTATACAACATTACACAAATTACCTGTTACTAAAGTACACACCAGTCTCCTTGTTTTATATAAAATCCAATGGATTTAAGTACCTTTTGTCTATTTTCGTACATAATAACTTAAATGCTCACTTATTATAGCTTAAACTAAAATATTTTTTTATTTATATGATAAGGACAGTTTGAACGAACTAAGTCGCTTTTGAATACAATAGCTGTGAACACAATACTTTGATTACGTGGAAATGGCGCGAACCGCAAAAGGCGCGGTTCCCAACACATCTCCCTTTTTTATCTATGAACTATAGATCTATAGTGTTTGTCCTGAATGCAAATTAAAAAAGTATACCTCATAGTATCTATTTACAAATAATTCAGAACAAACACTTCGACCAATTTATTTAAAAAACAAATAAATTTGATTTGATTCAAGTTCATTGAAAATACGAGATGAAGCGAAAATCATTGGATTTAAAAGCGACATATCTTCAGACTAGATTTTATTAACTATATATTTCAGACACAGAAGTGTTTACAATATTATTTTCACAAATTGCACCATTAGAAGGTAGGTACACCAGTATTGTTCAAAATGAACTTTCGCTTAACATGTTATATTAACATTTGACATTCAGTTGCAATATGGCCCCTTTACACATCAATATGATTATTCCAAGATAAAGTTACTGAACATAGCTTACAATATCATTCATATGGCTGATGATTGTAGAAAACTTATAATTATAAACGACTGCCAACTAATATTAATAAAGCAGTCCATAAACCAACCAACACCTCTTATAAGATTGTTGTATTTGTGGGAGAGAGATGTTGCTATACAAAGTATACGCTGTCTCGCTCCCACAACGTCAACAGTCTTTTATAGGTGGTTGAAGGCCCTAGGAACAGACGTTTTAGTAGGGAGGTTACAGTCCGCTTAACGCGAGTATGGTTCAGTGTTAACTACAGACAAAGAACTGTATTACAATGTTAGTTATTATCATATGGACGGATACCCTTAATCCCAAAAACATTAAAAAAACAAAGGGCCACCACAACAAATACATTGTCTATCGGTTACATTGGCTGTAGGTTATTGCAGTTAATTAAGGATACGATTAACTTATGAGATCATGAACCAATCAAATATTAAGTACGATGATTGATATCAATATAAAAAACCGTTAATTTTCCTTGTTGATACATTAGTTGGGTCGTGGGGTCAAGCGTTAGGAAGAACACTTATTTCGTTGACTAGGCGGAGTTGCGGTGAAATCCATACGCTACGCTATAATGTCCTTAATTACGAAAAATATCACTTGATTCACCACTAGCGTCACTTCACTGGAGGTTTTCAATGTTTCGTGTTGAGTATTTGTATGAACACATAGTGTCACTGCACTGTCACTGTCACTGCAGCGTCTACTCGGGCGCGGTACTGCTGCCGGCCGCCTCGCCGCGCGATCCCGTTGGGGATGATGTGCACGATCTGTATAAAACATAATAATAATTATTATTACTAACTTCTTAAGTGTGCTGCGGGGGAGTTTGGTGCGTCGTTTTCTTTGCCGTTGCAAGAGCACTTAGGAAGCGATGAAGTTTGTGAGAACATGGGTTCTGTCAATTGTTTTGCTGTCCAAAAAATGTTTCTAAGTAGCTTTTTCGATAAATTGTTTTTGTCTTGGTTTTGATGTCGTTTAAATTTGATCATAACCAAAAAGTCTTTATCAGGATTGTGAACCCAAAAGCCAACGCAAGGAATTGGTACCTACTTAATAAGACCTAAGGCGCGGGCGCAGATCGCGTGATTTTTCGTAATTACCCTATTAGGATCTAATCAGAATGGTTTAGCTCCCCTCAGCTGTAGTGTATCTACGTTATGAGTCGGTGTTACCTGGGCGGGTGCGCGTGTCGGGGCGTGTCTGCGCGCGGCAGGGAGGGCACGAGCTCGTCCGGGGAGGACGCGCGGCTGCTGCGCTCGCTGCCCGCCTCCTCGTACGAGTTATCGCTCGTCAGCTGTAGGAGAAACATACACTGTTACAGGATTCATTTTATATATGTGGATATAAGACTCCCATGGGTACACAAACAATATAATTTAACTTCTTCCGCGGGTCTGACAGAAGAAATTTCTTATTAAATTAGAACTACCCATGTATATCTTTCCTTGGATGAGAACCCAACACACCAGTGAGTACACAACAATTGATTACAAAAAAGAGTTGGAAAACGAAGTGATGATGTTTTTTGTCCTGTATGAGTGGACAAAACTGAATTTTACTACGAACCGCTCTGTTCCACATAACAGCACTGCGTAATCTTTTCAACACGCAGAGATTCAAAACTGAAATATTCCCATTTAAATTGCTATAGGCCTTCCTTCTCTCCTTCCTCTTTTTCCTGTCATTTTACTTTTAACTAGCTTACCAAGTATAAATAACTATAAACATAAGTATGTATAACATTTACGAGTGTGAGCGGGTGTCGGTTGCGCGCTGGGCTGAGCGCGCGGCTGCGGGCCTCCTCAACCTCCAGTTGAAGGATCGACTCCTGGCTGCCCGTGAACTGTGAATACAAGAACACATTCAGAAGATGGAACTTGAATCGGACAAAACAAAATAGGAAAGCTAAATGTCCTCTAGGCAACATTTGATACGTGACATGTAGCACCACCACGTTTGGTTTGGGACGGTACCTTACCAAGGTAACTGGTATGAACGATTTATCGAGATATGAACTTTTCAATAGCGGCTTTTTGTTCATACCAAAAAGTAAAAAATACACAAGCTGGCCTCTTGATTGCTCGAGCTGTATGTCTAGGTAGACTACGCACACAAGAACGGTATAATGTCATAATTAAAACTAGGTATTTATACTCACCACGAAACCGTAGTATTTGAGTATGTCCATCTTGCACATGGGACAGGTGCGGTGCTCTAGCAACCACGGATCTATGCAGTTCTTGTGGAAGTCGTGTCTGGAAATCACAAGAAGTTATAACATTACTTACACAACATATATAATAATTCAAAACTATAAAGGTAGAGGATTTTGGACCTTATTTTTTGACATATTAGAGTTACATTTAATTGATATAACACTAAAATATTTGAGCATTGTCGACTGTTGAGACTTTGGCTAGTAATAATCGCCTAGCCAAGCGAAAATCTATCTTAAACCGTTTAGTACAGATTCTAAAATGTATTAAATCTTGATATTACAATATACTGACCTACAAGGAAGAGATCTTAGTGTTTCTGACACTTTGTAAGGTTCTATACAGATGGCGCAGCACTCGCCGTCACCTTGAACTTCCTGAAACGGAAATATAACAACCAAATTATAACAATATTACATGTATTAAGGCACCAGAATTAGATTTATTAAAAACATGTATTAAAAATAATAATATGATGTATTTTACAAATTACACACAGCGCCATCTGGTCCTAAACTAAGCAAAGCTTTTATAATGTTTAATACATAATATCTACAGCATTTAAGTTTGTATTAAAAAGATTAAGATAATGTAACTTCTTCATCTATTTTATTTATTTTTATTTATTTATTTATTAGGTATACCAACAGCATAACATACATATTTAACAAATTAGAAATTAAGTAACATAGTGTCTCGTATGCATGCCTATTATAGGTACACACAGCATTTATATTATAGGTGTACTAAGGTTTTTCTTACATGAATTTATATTAAATTAAAATTTACTTATACAAATAAAAAATAAAAATATACTAAAACTAGGGGTAATAAAACAAGTTAAACAACTAGCTCTATAGTTAAACAAAACAAAATGAAATATAACTTTAAAATCTTGAACACAAAAAATAAAATAAAACAAACAGTATTAAATTGGAAAATTTAAAAATTGAGCAAAATACTTTATGGTACGCATGTTACCCATCAACTGTTATTTTTTCAATGTAGTTTTTTAATGAATCAGCGTGTATATCGATATTACGCGATTTGACTCCAAGGGCGTTGTACGTTCTACATATTCGAAGAAGTGGTGCGTTAAGTCCCAGGTTTGTATTGCGGCGCGAAATATAAAATGTTTGTGTTATTGGATACCTGGGAATTCGTGATGGAACCGAATACATGATTTTTTCGACCAGGGCACTGCATCGGGTGATGCCGTTTACGATCTTAAATAAAAATACGAGATCATGTGATTGACGACGGTTTCGAAGAGATCTCATATTAAAATGTAGTAAACGCTCCACATACGGATACCGGTAACTAATGTCTGGGGAAAAGTAAGCTAGATGTCTGGTAAATGCCCTTTGTATGCTTTCAAGTTTTTGCGAATGGAGGGCATAGATGGGATTCCAAACTACACTTGCATATTCGAGTTGGCTTCCTACTAAAGCATTAAATAATATTGTTCTAGTCTTAGGTAGCTGAAAGCCCCGCGCATTACGCTTTAAAAATCCCAACATTTGGGCACCTTTTTTGACAACATTATTCATGTGTGGTTTAAAGCTTAGCACATCATCGACCGTAACACCAAGATCACGTATTTCTTTTACTTTCTGTAACTTAGTGTTGCATAGAATGTAGTTAACCGAAGAAGAAGTCTTTTTTTGGTAAAACGAATATGGAAGCATTTTATTGGATTCAGATTCATATTATTTGTTTTGCACCAGCTTTCTATTGCATGAAGGTCCATTTGTAAGAGTAAAGTGTCTTCGGAGGTTAAAATCGTTTTGTAAATTTTTAAATCATCTGCAAAAAGTAAACATTGACTATGCATGATCTTATCAACAATGTCGTTCACAAACAATAGAAACAAGACCGGTCCAAGGTGTGAGCCTTGCGGAACACCAGAGCGTGCATGAAATTCTCTCGATATGTAGCCATTCACTGCAACGAATTGAGAACGTTTTTCGAGGTATGATGAAAACCACCTCAGGAGTGATCCATGTACGCCACTAAATTGGAGCTTAGCAACAAGAAGAGGATGACTGACTTTATCGAAAGCGCTGCTGAAGTCTGTATATATAGCATCAACTTCTTGTCTTTTATCTAGTGCCCCTGAAATATCTGTTATATATTTGACAAGATTGGTTTCCGTAGATCGTCCGACTCGAAATCCGTGTTGACTGTCCGAAAATTTATTATCTAGGACTTTTGTAATTATTGGACTTACAAGACTTTCGAATAGTTTCGCAAAGCATGACAATATGGAAATTGGTCTATAGTTTGTAATATTTCTAGGATCGCCTTTTTTGTGTATCGGAACGATGCGCGCTTTTTTCCACTCATCCGGAAATACCGCTAACGATAGTGACTGGTTATATATGAGACAGAGTGGTTGAGCGAGTTGCCGTCCACATGACTTTATAAAAACAGGAGGTATTAAATCTGGACCCGCCCCTTTGGACGTATCTAGTTTTTTAATTTTTGATAAGACGTCTCTTTCCGATAGTTTAATTGAACTTATTACTTCAGACGATTCTGGAAAACCACTTAATGTGCTCGCTAATGGATCTGTGAAAACCGATGAAAAATGAGAAGCGAATAGGTGTGCGATTTCGGTTCCGTTGGTAGTTTCTATATTGTCCATAAACATGCTAGCAGGTATATTCGGTCTATTTTTGTTATTTCGTTTGTTCTTAATATAACTCCAGAATGCTCTTGAATTCTTGGATATGTCTTTTTCGATGTTATGTTTGTACTTACTAAATGTTTTATCAATCATTGCATGACAGCGGGATCTAAGTAACTCATAACTTAACCTATCTCGTGGATTTTTATAAGTGCGAAATTTTCTTCTGTATTTTTCTTTTTCGGCTAGCAGTTTGATCAGCGGTTTTGTGAACCACGAAGGATATTTTGTGCTTTTTGCTGCTTGCTTTGGCACATGTTTATCTATAATTTTTCTCAATTGCGAATAAAATGTGTGAACTATTTCGTTTATATTATTGTTTCATTGGGCAAATTGTTGTTGCCAGTTAATCATACTCAGATCAGATAGAATTTTTTGATAGTCACATTTGTAGAAATTAGACCGTACAACGCTCTTTGGGCGTAATCCTCTATCATTTCCCTGTGTTATAGTTACTAATAGAGGTGGGTGCTTAGGATCAACTTTCGTGAGTACATCAGTAGAGGAGGTAACTTCGACATTTAACGTAGTACTAATAACTAAATCTAAGATTCTATTATCACAGTTACAAATATAGTTAAATTGAGAGAGATTATTTATAGATATAAAGTCAACAAAAGTTTCGCCCAATATATTGCCATAATTTATTGGATTGCAGTAACTCTTATGGCTGTCAGTTGACCATGTGATAAAACCCAGGTTAAAGTCGCCAAGAATTAGGATTTCTTCAACTTTATTAATTATCGTACTGACTCTATCTGCTAAGTTAGTCAAAGAAATATTTTTAACAGGAGGAGGTAAATAGGTGACACACACAGCCACTCTTTTAACAGTGTTATTGATATTTATTTTAACTGACACCCATAGATCCTCGTTACTGCTTTCCCATTGGTGTACTCTGGTTGAATCGATTTCACGTGAGACAGCTAAAAGAACTCCTCCGCCGTCCTTTTTCAAATTATCGCATGAACGATCGCGTCTGTATACTTAATACCTGGAGTCAAACAACTCGCTATCAACTATGTTCGCATTCAACCAGGTCTCAGTAAAAGCTATAATTTTGTAATCATTTGACAAAATATTTTGGAACAATTCGTTTGTTTTTGTTCTTAATCCTCTTACATTCTGGTAATAAATATCGAATGTTACAAATATAAGTACCAAATCATTGTTAGTATGAATATAAAAATTGTTATTATTGTTAGTATGAATATAAAAATCTACAGGACGAAAGAGTTTTAAACAGTATTTAATAGACAATAAATATGAATTACTCAGAGGAGCTCGTGGCTAAGCTATAGCCGCATAAGTAAATCGATCACGGGTTAAGCTACACTTGACGCGGTTGGTCCGTAGATGGGTGGCCATCTTTGTCATAACGAGTTCGTCCGTGTTTTGGAAGGCACGTTAAATTGTGGGTAATGGCTGTTATTCCTACATCTTTGGCAGTCGTTACAAGTAGTTAGAAGCTTGAAAGTCTGACAACCAGTCTAACCAAGGGGTATCGTGTTGCCCAGGTAACTGGGTTGAGGAGGTCAGATAGGCAGTCGCTCCTTGTAAAAACACTGGTACTCAGCTGAATCCGGTTAGACTGGAAGCCGACCCCAACATAGTTGGGAAAACTAGCGTTTGGCCGATGATGAAATATAAATTACTCAGTTACTTTATGATGTAAGGTAATGGATTGTACATAATCTAATTAATACATAATTTATTATCAAATGTGACTCACCCTATCTTCAGTCTTTAAGCTCTTTACAGGTATTTTTGATAACGCCTTCTTAGCCGCACAACAAAGACGTTTCTGTAACAAAAATTACATCATTTAAACACGATTACAAAGATTCAATAAATATATGGAATAAAATTTAATTGAATAGATAGTAAGAACTTATTATATGCTGGCATTATAAAATTGTCTGGACCTTAAAAGAGACCGTGGGTTCTGAGTTTGTTTCGAAATATCTTTGCAGGGTAGTTAGACAATCAGCGTTCTCAAAATGTGTCTTTTATATTTAAAAGTGATGTTTTGTCCTACTTACAGAATAAATGATTTCATTTCATTTCATAGACAACTTCTTTAGAAAGATAATGCAAGGAAATAGGAAACAAAAGTTTCACTGAGGCACTAACATACAAAGACATGGCAACCGATTACACCTCTTGCGTTGCACAATTGGCTAAAAGTAGCAACTGGTTTGTTTTAAAGTGAATATTCTAGTAAATCGTTTATTTTATATCTCGAAACGTTTGTCCAACTGCATGCAGTGCATAAGGCGAGCTTACGAATTTATAATTAATTTATCATATTCCTAATAATGTTTGTATGCGTCAGAAAATATTTAAGCCTTTTTGGACATGGCCTTATTAGGTCTTCCGTAGCCTATATGATATAACATCATATAGATAAAGAATATTAATCAGATGCATTGTTTTGATTGTGTTAAGGTGTAGTTCCGTGTATTGCGACTGACCACAGTTGGGATGTGACAAAAATCAGAATCTGACAATGTACATATTTATTATTTTTGTCAAAGAAACTGAAACAATAGTTTTTTTTGTTGGAACAAGTTGAGTGTTTTTCCGCGATTTAAAAGAAACTTACGCAGTTTAGTTTTCAGTACAAAGTGAACCATACAACAAAATATTAAAATTTCCTTTAACGAGCATCTTTGTCTCGTTCAGGTTTTGTGTGATTTAATTTTTTTGATTTTTTTATGTGTACTTAATTGAAAATGTTATCCCCAGTACTTACTGCATACTCAAAATATTAAAAATCTATGTATTGTTGAGTCAAATATATCTATGCTCTTGGTTGTTGGTGTTGGAATACGCATGGAAATGTACCTTAAAACACCACCTAACAACAAAATATTCATTTGTTTGTCTGACTCAAGGCCCGTTTCGGTATCATATCATTATAAGATAAAAATCGAAGTTCAGATATCGGTCCACTTAGCGTTACCTAATATTTATTTATAAGTATTCGTCAGTTGTCAAAAGTTTTGGTCTTATCGAGCATAATTTGCATTAATGAAACATTTATGATTTTCTCGAGTCATCATATTTACACCGAATACTAAAACTTGCATCATCAGTTTTCTTATTTTATCAAAAGTACATAGTAATGCCAACGAATCTTCCTTTCACTTCAAAGGTTTAGGTACGTAGGACTATTCTATAGTCTGTGGTTTAGGTATTTAAAAGAGTAAACAATATTGGTTGTTATTTTTGTACGCACAAGTATTAAATAAATAAACGACTGATAATGATGTGATTGACAGCGGCACATTAGATTTTAAATTAGTTTTAAATCGCTTTTAATTTAAAAGTGAGATCTTCATCAAAAATTCTCACCAGGATTGTTCACTTTTAATACCCAAACAAATGATAAAAAATTCTTGCATAGCTCAGGATGGCCTTCTTACATACAAGTGGCCCGAATTGGCCTTCATAACTAATAGTAAAAAAACAGTATACTAACAGAGAGTCTGTCTTTGGCGTGTATGTATCGGAAGCGCTGGATGTAGTAGAAGACGAGCCACGCGAGGGATATCACCATCAGCACGATGAACGATATCGACACGAACAGCACAGACGTTCTGGAACAATAAAAACATTATTAATATATAGCTTAATAGTTAGAACAGTAAAACCCGAACACAGGCGCTATCGGACAGGTGGTAACGAAACTTCTTAAAATTGTAAGCTGTGTTATGATGATCCTAGACAGTCGTAAAGTCATTCCATTTTTGACGGATAGGTTTACTGTGGGCATATAACGAGCATGTTAGCAAGGCATTGTCTAAGCCAGATAGGCAATCGGTTTTCAAATATGATTTTGGTGAGGAAAAAATCTAAAGGAATTAGCTGAAGATTGGAATTCGAAACCTGACTATGTTATAAGTTTTAAAAAAAATGTTTCTGGAAAAAGACCTTCACTTTTTCTTATTAGTCCTGGTTTATTCAATTAATATTACTTACAACATGTTTTAATCTAATTATTTCGTTAATGAACGATTTAAAAATACTTGCACCAGCTTATCAAGTGAAACATCGATAATTTCGTAATTAATATATTTTATTACTCAATTAGTCATGCGACAATACCAACGGAAACAGACAAACACCTTTATTATGCAATAAAGGTGCTTTCCACATGTAAGTACCGTTTGCACACATTGAAACATCAAGAACAAACAATATAGATCAAGCGAAGTGGTACACAGCAGGGCCGGATTAAGCACGAAGTAAGATTAGCAAATACTACGGGCCCTGCGAATAGGAAGCCCTGGGTCCAACGCCTGTCGTAATAAAAAAAGAAAAGTTACACGCGATTGGAGTAAACTGCTTTGCTAATCCATGATGGCATTTATTATTATTGTTCAATTTAATTGCTTTTTAGTATTATTTATTTCAATTTCTTTTGGATCATTTCTTTATAAACTATTTAATGATAAAATCAAAAAATATTAAAAACCGTATGGTACAGAAATGTTACGCTATATTGCCGTAACGGACTTCCGTCACATTGTCGTCTAGTTACCTCCTAGTCGCGCCTTAAGAAGTTTTACTTCAAAAAGTTATACCACATTTTTAAAACTGAACTCTGGCCGCACACGTTTTTCTTTCTACCACTTACACTGGACTACATATAAGTTGTTATAACAGCACAGCAAAACAAACAGGAGAATTGGAAAATCTAAAGTAAACCAAAGGGCCCTGTTGGCCTTATTTGCTACAGGCCCGACGCTGTCTTAATCCGGCCCACACAGGCAGTAAGTGCAAAGCACTCGAAACGTTAAGCTTGGAACGCGATGGGCTATTAATCTGTCAGTCTGTCAGGTCGCCACTTCAGCCAACGTGAGTGCAGTAACACTCCTTGTATGCTTTTGTAGAGGTCGCTAGATGTCACTTGCCATGGCCGAATTGTTAGTTAAGATTATGGTTAAATAGAGAATTGTTTATTTGATATTGTTCTTATAGGCTGTAAATAGATGTGAATTATGTTTTGTCTCGTTCTTAAATTATAATCTTTACTTAATGTTCTCTTTAGATGGTACAACAGCGTGCTGGAGTTTGTTATATGTTTTGGTGTTGTTTAATCTCGTTGTTCAAAAAGTACTATTTAGCAGCCGATTTTAAACAAATACCTATCTTGAATTAATACATATTAGTTTGACAATTTTCTTAAATATTTTCTTTTCTAATATGTTTTTTAAGTTCAAATGTCATTTTATTATGACGTCGGGCTTAGAATTGGCAGCTGGTGTAATCGCTGCATTCGATCTATTATGGAAAATATTATAGTCTTCGCATTCTGAATCTGAATTATATTGTTAACATAAATATCTAAAATATGAATCTCGATTAATACGTTTGAGCTTTAACCAACCAAACATTGTGGAAATCGATTCGTGCTTAATCAAAATCCCATCAAAAAGAAATACCGAAAAAAATCAAAACTTATCATAGCTTCAGAAAACCCATAACCACTACACTTACTGAGTATTTTTCTCTAATTCCTCTCTGTCTACGTACTTGTTAATGTTGTTGCTGACGTGGGCGAAGGTTCGTCCCTTGATGATGCCGATGGTGACCCTGGTGCCGTTGTCCACCAAGCGAGCAATCTCCTCACCCTTCCATTTGTAAGTGAACACCGCGCTTATGTTACCTGTAAAGAAAAGAAACACAATATAAGTAAACTTGGTCATAGTGTGAAAATTTTTGTGCGAGTACTAAGTTCGACGCCTTAAAGTCGTTGAGAAAAAAGAGGTTTTATACATAGTTGTAATGCATTCTCGCGACCACAACGGTAATAGTTCCGATTTAAAGATTCATTGATGGTGGACTCTAATCTAGAAATAGTCCATGAGCTAACTTTGCCATTCAATACAAGTAGTGTTGCTTGAAGTGTAATGTTGTTTGTATGATGTATATAATAATCTAATATTCCACAATTTTCGCAGTACTTCATCTAGTCTTGTACTAAAACAAAAATACTATATAGTACAGTAATGTACTTATAGATACAGATCAGGCTAATCACACTAACATCTGGCCTCGATACAATTTAAATCGGATCCACGACCTCTAGACTGTTTGGGCAACTACACCAACAGTCAAAAGCGTTAAATCGTTCCAATTTTATCTATTTAAAAACTGTGCCTTAGCGAATCGTGCTAGCTTAAGTTCACATTGTCTATCCCCACAATGCAAACAACGGTTTCTTTCTAATTCTTTCCTAACGGACTTAAGAAACTACGCTACAGGCATTACTTAGACCAGGAACACGTAGTGTGCTAAGCTCCAGCTTAGTGCGCCATGTGCAATGCTAATGTGATCACCTCCAGCAGGTTTCACAGTCAAGGCGACGCCACGTGCGTTAGCCGATTAGACGTTATTCACTTATTTCTAGATAAAAATAGATGCGGTACAACTTTACAAGGTTAGGTTAGGTATGGTAGATTGAAATGAAAAAACCCGATCCAGTTTGGTGAAAAAGTTGATACGTTTAAATTCGATTGCATTATATTTTAACTTTGGAATTTTAATAAAGTTTTTGACTTTTTGTTGGTTAATATTGAGTATTGTTTAGTGTAACATTTTCGTATACATAGTTATAGTAGCCAATTATGTTATAAGTAATGATCAACTGTGATAAAGCCATAGAATCAATTTTTCAAGATCAACTTTTTGGTCGACAACAAAGTTTTAAATTAAAACAACGGCTTTTATTATTTATTATTACTTTTACACACTGATTTAATAATATCTTAAAATAAGAGCCAGTTTCGTTCAGTTTTGACAGCCATGATTTTATCTTACTGATTAAATAAAATAATGATTACCTTTACATACTTAATCAACTGGGAAATAAAATCTTTTTGTTGAAGTGTAATCTAGAGTCTGATATCAAATAGAAGAGGTGATATAGTTGGAGACCGTTATTAGATAAAATCTGTTGTTACCCGAGAATATGAGTACGTCAAGCTATAATGAAAATCTCGTGTGAAGTGTTTATTGTTTGTTGTCGAATTCCTCCAAAACCGCTTGATCGGTTGCCGTTTGTTTTTGTGGAGAAGTAGAAGAGATCGCAGCAATTTTTTATGTCCCAAACTTTTTGTGTATTTGACAAAACTATGTTTACGGGTCCGCTAGTAATTTTAAGATAAATGAAATACGATAAATTAGTATATAAAAAGGCTAATATTGTAAATTCGACTCCAGCTAACTTTAAAAAAAAGACTTGTAAAAGCTATGTTATTTATCATATTCGCAAAATAAACAATTCATATCGAAAAACAAGACAAGTCAGCATTTCTGCTAACTCAACCTGCTACATACTTCGTAAATCGTAAGTGAGTAAACAAAGTTCGCAAACGCAATGTTGCCATGACAACCGCTTCTGACGTAACAAAAACAGACAGATAATTTAGTTAATAACAGCGCCTCAGAAATAACAGGTTAAGACGCTACGTTATTATAACTAACGATTTAATTGCGCTCCGATTCAATAGCTTGTTACAAACACAATGTTTTGTGTTGTGATCAAAGGTGGACGTTAAATTTGAGAAGAAACGGCCCGCCATTTAAACTGTAAGTTAATGCACAACCACATTTGCTTGTAAAGAAAAAGTTGATCATTTTTCATGCTATTCACTGACATGTTCCATTAAAAAAAGTGCTTAAATCGATGTCAGATTACAAAAGAGGTTTTATAAAGATAAGTTTTAGTTAAAAATCATGACATTCAATTACTGACATTACTATAAATAAGTTGGTAAAACAAACAGAGTTTCCGTTTGTCATCGTTACTCTTATCTAAATAAAGTTACACACTATCTCAATATCTATCGTTGATAGCAGTGTGTGACGCTTATTAGTATAACGTTGGCTTCCAAGAGAGCAGTGCGAAACGTAATTTACATCGCGCCAACATGGAAGTGATGTTGTTTTTTACAAGTTGAGGAAAACTAAGCTAATTATACGTTATAAAAACCTTCTAGATACACATTCAAGCGGTAAGTTTAAGTTTTTTAAGTGATTTAAAGTGATTTTTCTTTGTCGTGTGATAATTTGTGATTGCATGGATTGTTTAACGTAAATGTTTTGTTTTAACGAATTCGGTTTTTAATCTCCATCAATGGGCGCATTTCGTATTTATTTGTAGACTATTTTAATATCAGAACTGGTTTTTAAAGTTTACGGCTCGTGACCGCTAGATGGCGTTAGTGCATTTATGTTTTTGGCTATTCACGATGTTTTGACTGATATTCTCCTCTTCCCCCCGGACCTCGGTAACGAGTAGACGTGTGTCAGATTTACGCAGTTTAAATTAAATATTTAAATAAAATATTATAAAATTAAGTTCAAAAATATAGAAAAAGTACTAGGAGTGCATAAACCACGAAGAGTTCACTGTCAAGCGGTGCACCGCAATATCCAGGGAAGCCCCTCCTACGGGTGAGCGAGACAAATATACTTTTACCATTGAATGAATTCCAATCACAAAGTACCAGGACAACAGACGCAAGAAGTATTATTTCTACAAAAAACAGAATTGTAAGAAGCACAATTTCAATATCCATGTTAATTGTCATCGTGGCTGAGTGGTATATTGTACTTACTTGCATGTAAGAGTCTCTTGTTCGATCCCGGTCACCAACTGATCTTTTTGGATTTATAAAAGTAATATTTCGCTTCGCTCTCCCCTGCATAACCGTATCGTGTAAATGTATAGAGGACAGCACGCATTAAATTATAATTAATAATTATTATATTCCACTTTTTAAGCAATAATTATGAACAGCTCTATGTCTGAGGACGGAAATGTCACTGAAAAGTGTATTGATGTCACTCCTCCGAATTATATTGCTATGCGTAGCAAAAGAGTGAGGGAAGAAAATTTACCCGCAGAGTTTAATAAATTTAAGCAAGAAATGAAGGAGCTATTTGAGGCCTTTATAGAAACTCAGCGTGACGAACTCAAGAATATCAACGCCAGTTTAAAGGACATTAATCTAACAAATTTCAAGATAGAAACTGCCATTTCGAATTTGTCAATGCAAAATGAAGAACTTAAAGAGAAGTTAGTTCAGTTAGAACTTCAAACAAAAAAAGACAAAGACCATATTATCATTTTGGAGGATAAAATCGAAGAACTTGAGCGTGGCATGCGTAAGAATAATATTGAAATAAAAAATGTCCCGAGGAAAACACAAGAAACGAGGGAAGATTTAATAAATATGGTTCTTTACTTTGCTAAAACTATTAATCTTGATATGAGCAAGCGAGACATTTCAGACATTTTTAGATCACAAGGGAAAAAAGAGGGTAAAAACCCTCCTGTTATAGTAAACCTAGGCTCTACGATCTTAAAACAAGATTTTTTAAAGAAAACTAAATCTTATAATATGAAGAACAAGACCAAAATACAGGCAAAACATCTGGGTTTCGTGACTGGCGAGGACGTACCTGTATTCATTTCAGAGCAGTTAACTCCGAAAAATGCACGTCTATTTTTCTTAGCCAGAGATCTGGCAAAATCCAAACAGTATAAATACTGCTGGACGTCTTTCGGCAGAGTGCTGATAAGAAAGGATGATAACGCAAGTGTCGTTCTTGTTAGGAGCGAGGCTCAGGTGCATAGCCTGATGCAAAGTATCTGACTAAAATCTATAAGTTTTTTTATGTCTAGTAATCTGCTTTTTATAATTCTATTGTTCTTTCTTGTGCTTTATAAGCTCGATACAGAAAGTTGCTTGAACAGTTTCTTTACTAGGATATTTTTGTATGAGACTTTTCACACAAAAAACTATCTAATATATACACAATCACACTTAATTTGTACTAAATACCCAACCCACAACTTCTGCATGGACACTTTTTGTCCTCAATACACATATCAAAATACACACATACAAAATGAACACGAGCGCCTATACGAGTATTACTGTCTTATTTTATTGATAAAAGCCGATAACTGTATTTTAAAACATTTGACTGTAGAGATACCCCTAATAGCGTTTTTACTTATGTATGGATAGTAATCTGATAACCTTGGGCGAGTTGGACAGTGTGGAAATTGCCAAGTCAGAATTAATTGACGTCACTAACATTCCTGGGGAGGTGCGAAATTCTGGAATGAAGATTTTAACGCAGAATATAAGAAGTGTATACCGTAATTTTGACGACCTGCAAATCAATCTGCAACAAATTGCTTTGGACCTCGATATACTGCTGCTCACTGAATGTAGACTCTCAAATACGAAAATTTTACCATTGCTCCCCAATTATACATCGTACTGCACTTCAAATCATCTAAACCAAAACGATGGCGTCGTAGCGTATGTTAAAAATAACCATTTGCCCATAATAACAGAATTAAATATAGTACATGCCTCAGCTTTACAAATAGTTTTCTCGGGTTTTACTATAATAGGAATTTATCGTTCGCCATCCAATAACTCTGCCGAAAATTTTATCAACTCAGTTAACAGTCATCTGGAAGCATGTGGTTCTCATAAAAATATAGTGGTGATTGGTGACATTAATATAAACATAATTGAAAAACCTACAGAAACACCACAAAAAAGATCCAATAGGCTTAACTATCTGAATATGCTATCTGTACATGGTTTACTTCCGGGACACTGTCTCCCTACAAGAGAGGAGAACTGTCTCGATCATATCATGATTAGACTTGATAAAACTAGATACTCAGCCTTCGTGTCTGTACTAAATACGACCATAACAGACCATGCCATGGTAGTCCTCGGTGTAACCAATTTACATACTATAAGAAAAACAACACGTAAAACTGTGACTGTAACAGACTATGAAAGCGCTCGAAATACCCTTTGCAACATAGACATTGCCCTCTTTGATACATATAAACTCCCAGATACTTTTGCCATAAAACTAATGGAAGTGATAAAATCATCACTCCTCGAAAACACAAAAATCAAATTGGTTTCCTGTAATAAGAAAACTAAAAAACCCTGGATCACAGCGGGTGCACTAAAATGTATTAGGCTAAGAAACAAAATGCACCACCAAACAAGAATTGACTGTTTTAATTTAATCCTGGTAATAACCTACAAACGATTCCGAAACTTCTGTTCCAATCTAATCAAAAAACTCAAAAGACAGTATCATAAAAAACAAATAGAGGAATCATCCAAAAACCCGAGAAAACTGTGGACTAAAATAAATGAGATAACGCAGTTCAGGACACCTAAAAACTCAAACGCTCACTTACTTAACGTAGCACCCCAACCACAGGACTCTTTAAACCGAGTTAATACGTTCTTTAGAACAATAGGTAAACAACTAGCCGATCGCATTGGCACCCAAGGCCAGGTGGATATACCGGCAACCACAAACAGTTACACTTTTTCTAATTCATTTGTTCTAGAGGATACTGACCCATTGGAAGTGAGTAGTATCCTTATGAGTCTAGACTCAAAGAGTGCACCTGGCTGGGATGGGATCCCCACTACATTTCTAAAATTATCACGGGATGTAGTGGTCCCACTGATATGCCGACTGGCTAACCTCTGCTTTAAAACAGGAACTTTCCCTAAAATTTTTAAACGTTCAGTGATCACACCAGTGTATAAGGGTGGGGACGTAAACGACATAAACAATTACAGGCCTATTGCGGTACTACCATGTATATCTAAAATACTAGAGAAGCTATTAAACAAAAGACTAATCAGCTATTTGCAGAAATATAAAATCATATCAGATTCACAATTCGGGTTCAGACAAGGGCTCTCAACACAAGACGCCATAAAAGCCCTAACATCTGAAATTATTGACAAGGTAGATAAAGGTCAAAAGGTTCTAACAGTGTTTATAGACATAAAAAAAGCCTTTGATACCGTTTCCGTCCCTATCCTTGTACGTAGGCTTGAAAGCATAGGTATAAGAGGCACAGCTCTCAACTTATTCGAGAGCTACCTCCAAAATAGATCACAAATGGTGAAAATTGATAATTTAAACAGTGACTTAGGAGAAATTGAGTATGGCGTTCCACAAGGGAGTGTGCTCGGCCCAACACTCTTTTTGATTTATATTAATAGCTTATGTAATTTAAAAAGTAACGGTGGCCGAATCTTCTCTTACGCAGACGATACCGCAGTTGTTTATTCGGGAATTACATGGAGTCACGTGAGAATTGCTTCTGAAAACGGTCTTGCAGAAATAGCAAAATGGCTCACAGAAAATCTTTTAAGTCTAAACACCAACAAAACTAAATTTATTTGCTTTTCTGCAGACCAGAGAACACAACCAGATATAGGATTTGGGGTCACAATTCATGTTTGTAATAGGAGTGTCTTGAACTGTGACTGTCAGGCTATAGAAAAGGTAAGCTATACAAAATATCTAGGTATTATAATTGACCAAAGATTGTCTTGGCACTCTCACCTAGAAATCCTAATGAAAAGAATCAGAAAGTTTATCTGGATATTTAAAACACTGCGCCATTTAATGACTGCACAGCTTTTAAATAGAATATACGTTTCTCTGGTTCAGTCAGTAATTGCTTACTGCATTCCAGTATGGGGAGGAGCCTCCAAGATGAAGGTCCTTGATCTTGAGAGGGCGCAGCGTTCATTAGTTAAGGTGATGTACTTCAAACCCTATAGGTTTCCTACAACTGACCTCTATAAGGTCAGTCAGTTGCTATCTGTTCGGAAATTATATATCCTAAATTTAACTCTGTGTCTACACAAATCACTTCCCTTTGATGTATCCACTCAGAGGAAGAGACGAAGAGATATAATGGCTTACTCATCTATGGTTCGCACAGTTTATGCGCAGAGGCAATATATGACCCAATCTACATACGTTTACAACAAAATAAACTCAAAAATTCAGATATACCCTCTCATGCTACATGAATGTAAAAAACGAGTACTTAAATGGCTAAATACACTAACGTACGAAGATACTGAAAACATCCTTATCAGAATGAGCTAAAGCATAGAACAAATCGCGCGCACACTCGCACACTCACACACACAACACACACACACACACACACACACACACACAACACACCCGCACATACACCCACCCTTTACACACACATATACAGTCTCTAATTTTAGTTGTGAAATATTAATATAATAATAATATATATAAAAAAAAAAAAAAAAAAAATGTAATTCAATTGAAATAAAATAACCTTTGCATTTTAAATAATATTAAATTAAAATAATTTTAAGTTTTGTATTTAAAACAAAATAATAGAATTGCCGTTGTTAATCGGTACCAACATTGTAATTATGTAATATTTACGGGAAGATGCGAGACAGCTCCAACACAAGTACATTCGTAACTTACCGGAGCTGCCTCAGTTCATGTATGTATTCAATGTTTAAGATAATAATAAAACATTTTTAATTTTTTTTTTTTAATATTGAGATACTAATTTTGATTGCTTGATGTGTTTAGTCATTACATAAGTTATGTCACAGATTAAATGAATGTCCGAAAGATGATTTCATTGAAAATTTGTCAATTCATGTTTTAAGTGAATATTTTTATTTGTTTGTTTTCAAAGGTATTGGCTTCTTATCTTTTTGAAAGTTGAACAACTGGGTAATGTTTATAAATAGCTTTTTATCTCTGTCAATTCACCGGTTTTTCTCTCTTCGATGAAAAGAGACCCGGTCTTTTTAAAGACACAAATGCCAAATTGGGAACGTTAAGATGTGATGGGACAATGACCAGGTGCCATCCACGCCTGCTCCATGAAATAATAAATGTCTTCGGGCATTTATTTTACACCGGTTTAACCATATTCCCTAAAGGCTTAAAGACTTTCTATGTATATTTTTGTAAAAAAAGTCTTTCTAATTTCAGGGTTTCAAAAATGTCGATCTCCGAGGATTTACAATGCATTGTGAGTACAAAAGAGGGTCCTATCTGTGGATATATCGACAAGACTGGTGGGACTGATCAATATAAGTTCAAAAGCATACCGTATGCGTTACCGCCTGTTGGCAGATTAAGATTCTTGGTAAGTGACAGAAACTTTACCTATCAATACCTTTTTTAAATGTTTTTTTTTCGTGTGCAATTGTTTATTTGTTCTCCTTGCGTTTCCAGCCGCCGTATCCAGTCCGACCATGGACAGAAGTACTCGATTGCACTAAGGACCACCCCATACCCAACTACAGTACCAAAAATCTGGATGTAACCGGCGCAGAAGACTGTCTCTACATAGAAGTGTGTTCTCCAAATATTCAGCCAGACAAACCCTTACCAGTCATGTTTTGGATAGGAGGATACTTCTTTACGTACGTAATAGACCAAATACTCGACCCAACGCTACTTGTAGAACAAAATGTAGTGTACGTGAGATGCGGATTCAGAACAGGACCCTTCGGATTCCTGTCCATTAATGATTACACAGCACCAGGAAACTGTGGACTCAAAGACGTAGTACTGGCACTTAAATGGGTGCAAAATAATATATGCTTTTTCGGAGGAGACCGAAATAATGTCACTCTGTTTGGAAGCTCCTCAGGCGGAGCTATTGTCAACTACATGATGCTATCCCCAATGGCAACGGGACTCTTTCACAAAGCAATCATACAGAGTGCTAGTGCCTTAAATAACTGGTCGTTAAACAAAAACCCATCACAACCTGTGATAGAACTAGCTAAGGAGCTGGGAATAAACAAGTCTTCGAAACAAGAAATTGTGGACGAGCTAAGAAAGCTGCCAGCTAAAGACATTATATCAGCATTTCTTAAGTTGAAGAAAGCATCGGAGAGCAAAGCTCACGGCTTCGTCATCGACTCAGTATTCAAGCCGTGCATCGAAGTCGATCTCGAAGGGCTCCCAGCTTTCATCACTAAAGGACCATCCGTAACCATTAAATCTGGGAACTTTAATAAAGTACCTATAATCATTGGAAGCAACAATACGGAAGGTTCTCTACTAGAGTTTATTGTCGAAGACTTTTATTCAGACTACGAAAAGTATAATGAGAATGTTAGTCTGCTTGTGCCAAGAGAATTGACAAGAGAAGATAAAATAACACAAACCATAGGACATAAGTTACTGAAATTTTATTTGGGGGGCGAGGAATATCTGACACCCGATACGAGAACGCAGTACTTACAACTGATAAGCGACTACTACTTCACGTACTATGTGAACAAGACTGTTAGGATGTTAAAACAGCCTATGAATGGGGTACCGATATATTATTATGTCCTAAACTTCGCTGGTGAATGGACTGTACCAAAAAAACTGGAGTTTCTGAACTCTGTTGGTCATGCCGCAGAACTACCTTTTCTTTTCCGTATTAAATCGGAAGATGAGGTCTGCAAAGGGAGCAGGGACTCCATAGCTACTAGGACAAGAGTCATTAAATTATGGACGAATTTTGCCAAGACTGGGTCAGTAGTTGCTTTTACTATCAATATTTTAATAGATAACTTATTATATCACCCAGATTTCATGGTTAGTTTTACGGTTGAACACGCGTTTATTTTAAAACTAGTTTTTGCTAGCTGCAAGTAATCTTCCCGAAAAAGGAATTATTCCAATCAAGTTCTATGTTTGTTGAGCTATTTGTAATGTTCTTTATCTGACTTGAAAAATAATATTAATGCTATTTACATTTTGTTTGCAGAAACCCCACACCCGAACCCCATGACCCAGCATTATCAATAACCTGGGACCCCGTCATGACCGAGGAGCACCTGAACTACCTCAGCATAGGGGCAGAACTCACGAAGGGCAGCAACCCCTTCTACGAACGGATGAAATTTTGGGACGACTTACAAAAAGAACATTCTTTCGTTAAAACACTCGTTCATTTTACTGATCTTGGCTGTATGTATTAATAGTAAACGAATTTTCAGCTAATATTAAAAAAAAGGACAAAGTGCTAGTAATATAAACGTTGTCATATTTTTTTTATTGTGATGCTTTGATACGAATACTTCTTCTACAGCGTTCGTGCTTATAGCTGTTTTAGAAACTAGGTGTAAATAGCTGATTTAAATTAGATTATATTTCTAGATGGAGGGTGCTGCATCGCCGCGAAAAACTAGGAAAAAGAATTCTTTGTTTTACTTTTCTAGCTATCTCTCTTTCTTCCGTATTGTTCGATTTCTGGGCAGTTGTCCATTATTATGTAAGGTATTTTTAATAAATAAATATTTTATAAAATAAATTTTGTTTTTCCTTTTTCATATTTTGTTATACTTAGAGTATGTCCAGTATTAGTGATATCTGTAGTACCTTTCTGAAGATTGTTCACAAAGTACGTTCAAAAGAGTACTTGTAAATATATCAATAGGTATTATTATATACAGATAATTGTCATTCACCGTCACATTAGGAGAACAATGTGGCGTCTGACCGGTCGGCCTTGTGTTGCCACTAGCCATAATCGGAGCAATCACAGAGTAGTTAGCAAATGGAGTGGAAAGTAGATTGATGACAAGCTTAAAACAGTTTTAAGAGTTTCTGAGTTTCTGTTAGAAAATATTTACAGTCTTATGAAATGTAGAATTTTTCAATTCTATTCATAGAAGTTAAAAGAATTACTTGTAATGTCATAAAAATGTACTCATTGTTGTCCTGTGAGTTTCATCATAGGCTTTGTCAGTTCGAAGATTACCTAAATAGACGATTCATTATCTGGTTTATAAATACGTAGATAAGTAAGGGGGATTATCGCAGAAATCTTAATCAAACGCAAAATTGTTGTGTAATTTAGTCTTACATAACAATTTCGCTATAAGATTTGCATCGTCACAACGCAAGTCTGATAAATCCAATTAGAGATAGACTGGAAATTGACAAGTAATCATTAAATGAGTTTCAAAACAAATGTTTACTTGTTTACGTATGCTTAAATTATCAATTATCATCACCCTACATTTTATAATCACATCATGCAGTTGGTCCTATCGCCAATTTTGCATCACTCATGATGCCACACTTTGATAACACGATCACAAGATTGTGAAGAGATTTTTTAGATAACGACACGAATACGCAAATAAACCCAAAACTGATAACCTTTCTTTTGACCGTTCCTTACATAATTTTAGATCATCATCCTCCTAGGCTTTCTCCCAACTATGTTGGGGACAGCTTCCAGTACAACCTATCTGACCTCCTCCACCCAGTTACCTGGACTTCACTATACCCGTTCGTAAGACCCAACCGGTTGTCAGACTTCCAGCTTCTGACTATCTGTCAAAAATGTATGAAAAACAGCTGGGACCCACAGTTAAACTTGCCTTTCGAAACACGGAAGAAATCATTATAGCAATAATGGTCACCCGTCTACGGACCGACCGCGTCAAGAGTAGCTTAACCTATGATCGATCAACTTATGTAGTAATAGCTTAGTCACGAGCTCCTATCATATTTTAAGATGTTCACTCCATCTGTTTACTACTCTTTGGCCGCGTATCACTCGTCAGTTTTGTTTTGTACGTCCAATAGAGGGGCGATGTTTTAATTGAGAGTTAAGTAAGAGAAACGGGTTATTACCCGTGAGAGCGATGCTCAGCCTTGTAGCAAGCGACATCGATAACTTATTAATTGTTTTTTAATTGACATAAAGGCTATAAACCCTTAAATGTTCGACAATTTTGCTGAATACAACTTTATAAAGTGTTTATTTCTCTTTATCATGTAGCTACGTAATTTTTTTGGCTAATCCTTTATCAAGCAAAGTATAGAATCAAAGCTTTCCTATTTCCTTAATGAAGCAAAATTTCTTCGAAGCTTTCCTCCCTTTGTCCTCATACTCATATCATAATATTTTTATTGCGGGCAACGACATTCATAACCTTATGATTAATCCGACCACAGGATATGAAAGATTAAGAACACCGTACCATTTAGTCAGCTTTTCTCTTTAAATTAACACTCCAATTAATAAACAAGTGAATTAATTTCAGACAAAGAGGAAGGAATCTGTTTTGTTGTCTGACATAGCATTTGTTTTGTCTGGTATTGATGTTAGTCATCGAATTGAAAGATAGCAAGTTATTGCGAGCTATCAAATGTATGTATTTGTCGAAAGATAAAATACTGTATCAATTTTATTATTGTGATATAAAAATATTACGCAACAGCCCGCTCTATTTTTACACACTTTGAAATGGAAATCTGTACGTACGTTCTTTCTACAGAAAAGTAATAAATTGCAATATAAAAAACACCTCCAATTGTACAAATAATATAATCATTTTATCGATAATTTTGTTTAAAAAGGCGAATCACTTCACGATTTTTTTTTATAAACTCTTCGTTTATACCTATAACCCTACTTAGCACGTGAAAGGAAGCAAATAACAACCTTAACTAGTAATATTATCAGTGCTAGCTGTAAGAAATATAACACAAGCTACACTTTTATCATAAACATTCCCCATGAGAGATCACATTGAATAGCCGTGACGTCACACGGGGAAGTGACAAGGTGAGATGATAATCGATTTACGATACAGACAGACAGTAATAATAAATATTATGAACTGACGGACTTCGAATACCGCCTTTCTACGTGGGCCTCCTTGGAATGTATGAGCGAAAGTCACGTCAGTAAGGCTTGCTTTTCCTATATTTATTATCATGTTATGAAAGTAAGGGGTTTGTTTGATTGTCAACTTAAATCTTTGGGGAGTGTAAGCTCGAAAAGTTTTTGTTTTTTTGTGTTGGATAGTCCGTCTATCAAGGAAGACAGCTAAGGCTAGGCCACTGTAAAAAAGCTACGTAAAATTACGATAAAAGACGAAAATGACTACGAAAATTTACATACATCAGTATCTTCATCATCGCCATCAGCGCGCCTCAGTTTACTGCTGCTCATATGCCTCTCTCCTGACAAGCCATTTAGCTCCATCTTCGGTTCTCCTAATCGGTATACCATTTATATTTAACCGTATAATGCGTCCTCTACTTCTACCTCGCTCTTTATTGTCATACTGCCTCTACAAGATCAACCTTAATAATGCTATAGCTATCTCTTTCTTTAGTTCTCCATCTTAAATTGATCGAGTGTATTGTAATATAATATCTGTGCACTTACGTCCAGTATCCGTGGACAGTTTCATTTTCTCCAGGAGCGTGGTGTCCCGGTCGTTGTAGATGAGCACTGCTGTCGCGTTTGCTCGCCACGCATTGTTCACCTGAAATCAAACAAGAACAGTTATCAATAAATGTTTTTTCAGTATATAAATTATATTTTTCAAAGTATATTTTTTTTTATCCTATGGAAAAAAAAAGTTTGCTGGGATAGCTAGTCCTTATGTAAAAATGTAAGTATTGTATACTCATCATGCTGTAGAAGGAAAGTTTAAGATTTTTGTTCACATAGGGATGATGACTGGGTAGAAAAATCTCATTAGTCCCTGAGTTAGATAATTGAAAAGTATGAGACACGTATTTTTTCCTTTTTCAGGAAAACTAGAATTGACAAAGATTATTAACTGCTTTAAAGTTTAGGAGAGGGGGCTTGTGACGTAACGATATGGTAAAATTTATACTCAATCGTGACGTCACGCGTAAGTTTCATTCACTGTAATTTGGTCAATTTATGTTTGTGGGACAAATTAAAAAATACGTATCCAAAAAACTACAAGACGGACACTGCAAAAAACAATTGTCATCATCCCTATTGTTATAGGTTGATCTTTAATGGTCGTTAGTCATGGAAATTCTGACAGTCTAACTGTGATCAGAGTAAAAAGTAGGCAGTTGCTCCAAGAAAAATACCGTGATATTCAGTCAATTTCAACTTTTGGAAAGTAAGCTTATAAAGCCAAATTTCAAGCAAAACAAGATGTATTAAAAAATATATCTTCAAAATCAATCAAAATCAAAAAGTTTTTATTTCAAATAGGCCGTATCTCAGGCACTTTTAAAACGTTATATTACTGACTCTAGTTGCTTGACTTTAATCGACTAAGAACAATTTTTTTTTAATGATGAGATCAAAATCACCTGTACATTCCATTTATATAGATGCTTGTGGGACTTCCACCCACACAGCAAGTCTGATGAGAAATACATTTCTGCTTGACATTTATCCAGGGTGACATTTGAGCGACCCAGTGGTCCAGCCACTTCGGATTGCACGGGCTTTCGCTTGGGTGACATTGATTACGTTTTGTTAGAAAAATAATGCGGGAAAATATTCTATCTGGCATTTATAAGTTGATAAGAGCGTTATTGAAGAATAGTTGTGGTTTGGGTACGTGATTATATCTGTTTTCAGATTTGAAATCGGTGCTTAAATACAATCACTGTCTCGTTAGGCATCTCTAGTGAAAACCTAACTGCAAAAACTCGTTAGCTGTGTTATTGATTTGTTTGATTCTAGTAAGTTTGGCAATTCTGTCTCGTTCTACGCGTAAAATGTTATATGACAAACTTTGATTTTTAACTTTTGGACTTTTTCTTTTTTAGCGCTTACGTATGTCTAGAGGCTTCACGAACATTATAAATCGCAAATTTACTCGCTGAAGCTATCGATTTAGGCAGCATTTAGCTATGTTGACTCCTAAATGACAAGACTTATCCTACATACCCTACCATCCCTACGTGTCCTACAAAATAAAAAGAATAATTTAAAAAAAATCTAATAATAACGTGAAAGTTTAAATATTTGGTACTATTTTAAGCAAAAACCACTGAACGGAAGAAGACGATACTTGGTACACAGATAGTTCATTCTTGGATTAACACACAGGAGTTTTTATCTCGATTTTATATTCCCGTGGGATAATTTTCGATTGACAGCCTGCTCTAGAATATTTCACAATTATTGTACAGACCGTTTGTAACGGACGGCAGTGTTAATCTGCTGTAAGTAGAGAAGCATTTAGAGTAAGATACCGTTAAATACTAAGATTAACACTGACAGGGAAATCTCGGAAGCTAGCGGTGGTTCAGCTCTTACAAGTTACGGTATATTGGAGAGGAGTAATGCTGCTTCGCATCGGGTTCTGACAGTCAATGGGATTTTATGAAATTTATGATAAAAAATATGGATTTTTTCATCTAATGACAAAGTAATAGAATATGTTTTTGATGATAATGGTTATTTATGTACAAAACAATTAAAAAAATGAAATCGTTTAAGGACGATCGATGAAAAAAAGGTTACTCATATATCACATTTAATAGGAAGAATAATACTTTCGTAGGGACATGACTAAATTAATCCAGATGTTTTTTTTATCGAAGTACGGATAAATTTTAAAAACTAAAATTGTCAAACCAGCCAAGTATGGCGATTGTAAGTGCTATCATAATTTAATTGCAGTGTATTTCTTTTCTTTTTAATGAATAAGCAAGACTTTATTATTCCTGGTTTGCGTTAGAACGTTGAATGACAGCAGTTTATTCTCGAAACCAGGTGTTAGCTTAGCAACTATACCCAATAAACTACAACATATTATCATAGCATTAACTTTTCTTTGTTATCATCCAAATATCACAGAACCAAACGGTTTGTTATCATTTTATTGCAAGCGCAGTTGATCTACGTATGTATTATATTGTGTATTATTAATATTCATAAAATGAAGGGATATTAAGATATTGAGATATAATGGGGATATTTACAGTCAATATTACTGATAAAGAGTGATCAATCTTTTATATTAGGGGAAGTGGGAAATAATAAAGGTGTGGTTTTGGCGACGTGAGGCCATATTTGAATGAAAACCGGTTAAGTGCGGTTCGAACTTGCTATACTAAGGGTTTTTTGGACATATTTTTTCTTTAGACAACGTTTCCCAATCGAATGTATGATTGTTCCAACGTTGTTTAACCTTTTTTGTGTTAGCGGCAACTAAAATACATGATTTTGGAAAATTTCAACTGTTTAGTTATTTTTTTTATACATTCAGGCTAGTGGCAAAAATACGGTCAGGTGACGACACAAAAAAAAGTCTTTTTGGTCAAAGCCATTTGAAAATTTCCACAATGCACTTTAAGACAACATTATCGAAGAAGGTAAGTTAATTTTAATATTGTTTTTCTACTATAATCATAACTTTCTAGAGGGATAATTAACTGGAAACGTAATTAACGAAATTATTTCACAAGTTTAGTTTATAATTCGTCACAAGTTATTAACACCTTGATTCTAAAAAGTATTTACGTAATTAATTGAGAACTTGTCAGGTTATTTGCCACCGCAATCAATCAGGATGCGTTAACTAAGTATTCCTTTCTTTTATCAAAAAGTACTAATTGAATGACATCTTCTTAAAAATGATGTGTCACGTTGTTTGTCCGTAATGTGCTCCTAAACTGCTTTACGGATTTCTATCAAATTTTGCACACTGTGTGCAGCTTGATCCAACTTAAGAGATAAAGTAGTTTACCTATTACCTATCCTACCTACCTATCACGCAGGCAACAGCTAGTTTTATAATGAAAACCAGACTAGCTGATATACGTCCATTCTATAATACTAAACAGCGTTTTCGGAGGCGATTTAATCACATCCAATCATAGTGTCAAGAAAATACAATTCTATAACGCTTTTGTACTAAATATAACTAAAAAATATTAAAACATACATCTTCTAAATATAATTCCGGTACCACGATCAATCAAAACAGGACTGTTTCTATTGTGGAAAAGAGACAGCGAGCTATACTGCGTGTAGCGTCATCTCGCTTACTCAACGTGAACAATTCTGAATATAGGGATCATGGTATGAGGTTATATAACTATATTTGGGACAGAAATAATTTAGTGTTATTTATGTTCATTCCAATGATGTAGGTTGCTCCTTCATCGTGTAGGTGACAGGGCCATTTTGTCTAGTTTCTTATCAAGCGCGTCCGAACTCAGAGTCTAGACTGGAATATTAGTTTACGTTTAGGTATATCTGAAATTTATTATGTCCTGTTTGTTGATGACAGATTTAATTAACGAATAGTATAATTAATGTGTATAGGTCAAGCTGTTAGATAGGTTCTGTGAGACTTTTGTGCTCAATGGTTTCTTCTTTATTTTATCGCTGAAGTGTAGTGGTTTGATAGTCTGCTATGTACCTATGTCTTTGATAATCCATGAGGAAATACAGCAGATCGAATTCTAAAATATAGTTTCTGATTCCCCTTTCAGTTGTTGTTAATTAAAATTATTTACATTTTCTTGATCATGATCCAAGCTTTGATCTAAAGTTCCCAAATTGAAAATGAATCGATTACCGTTGCCAAATTGAATTGAGATTGAGTTGATATTCTTGAAGCCGATACTAGCGCCAATTCATGTAGTGGCACAAGTCCGAACTAAGTTTGATCGACAGACAACGACTGATAACACTCGCTACTCCATCTTGGTTTGATTGCATTCATTGATACCAATTCAGGACAAATCGAGAACTAGATGAAATTCAAAATCAGTACCAAAGAAGATTCTAGAGTACCTAATTCTGCTTTAAACCACGGGCTTAGATACTTAGTATTATAAAGCACCTAAAGTCCTGTTTGCAAGTTAGTCTAGACTGAGATGTAATACCTATTTGGAGTTCCATGGACTGCCAGTCTAACTACTTGAAACATCGTTAGCGAGTTGAGCAGTGATTAGCAAGTACAAGGACTTATAGTTTACTTGTACTTAAAGAGTTATTATCTATATAGCTGTTCTAGTTAAATCTATATACATTTTGATGCTTCTGATTTGTACAGATAATCTTTTCTTCATGACTTTTTCCAATTATTTTGGCCTAGCTGTTGCCCGCGGCCTCATCCACTATAAATCGAAAATGATCCCACGGGAACAAATATTTCTGACTAACTATATATTATATGGATGTTCCCATATATACTAACTTTCGTATTTAATATTAGTAGGATTGGGCCTAAGTTTTAGGTCTAGGTATAACATTTGTGATGCCACTGGTCATACCCAAATTTTGGTCCCAAATTTGATTTAGTGGAGAGAAGGCTGATGATCTTACCTTGATTTCAAAATTACAGCTGCCTCTCTTGATGACCGCGACCCAGGGCTCGCTGGGCAGGGGATCGTTGGGGGCTGCAGTGGACAGCAACGGCCACGTGCACCCGGTGTGGTCCCGCTCGTTAACCGCCCCCTTTCCTCGCACGTGTACTGCTATCCCCCTCGAAGACCCAATGAAACCTTCGCCGTATTTCCCTGACTGTGAAAGAAGAAAATGTAATAATTAAGCAACAAGTAAATGCTTATTAAATATTTTTAGTCTAAAGAGGAGTTTTTTTTTAAGGAAATTGCTGAAGAAAAACTTCGTGAGGGTAATTGGGATTTCTTAATCTGGAATCCGGAAACATTCCCAAGTTTCGGATCAAGTCTGATGATTAATGATTGTTCCTTCTCTAGATTTACGTTTGCGCTGAGATAGGATAGAATATTACCATAAGATATAAGGAAAGAAAAAGAATACGTCTTATTAGTATCAATGCAGAACAATCTTATGAAGTTAAGTTAAAAGCTGAAAGTTCTTCACATTTCAAAAGACATATTGAGCAACCATCCTAATACTTAATCTATGCACTCAAGCAAACATAGCCTTATGCTATGGACCAAGAAAATAGTAGTCATCTACATAGGTAGTCACAGTTTATCAGTTAGCAAACATGTCTGGTCAACCACAGGAAGCAGTTAAAATCTTTTGTTACTCATCACCATGACTAATTGTATGGCGAAAGAAAATCAGTTTGTCCGTTTGTTAGGTTTTACCTACTGAGGTGTATTTCTAATATTTTGTCATGAACTATGCGGCTGTCTTTTCCAAAACTACAAAAATCTTACTTTAAGACATGGCTAAAATCCCAGGTTACAATTTTCCGCAGTATTTTAGAAAAAACGCAGGCACATATTTACCTTTGTGAACGCTAGTCTATGCATATCGATAAATTTGAAGTGTTGGTTGTGATATTGCAATAACCGTATTTTATTACATGATTACGAATATTATATACGGTACACACAAAAATACAATTTCTGTCCGTCAGTCTGTCTTTGTGGCTGGCTAATTTGTGATATGGCTGAACCGATTTTGACTTTTATTGGCAGGTAGCTCATGTAGTAAGGAATAACTGAGGCTACATTTATTTTAGAAAAATCAAGTACCTACTTAATGTAGTACCCAACTTCTAAAACATCCAAACTAATTAACTTCGTTAAATCCACGCGGACGAAGTCGCGGGCACAGCTAGTTAATTAATAAACAAACCTTAGTGCATTAGGCAGCCTCGAGACGTTACTGGCATCACGCCAACTCAGCCTGCCGATCGACCAGCTATAGCCGTCTAACGAGGCCCTACGACTCGTGAATGTAATGTCCTCAATTAATAGTGTAAGTTATTTACATTAGGTCAATAACAGGCATTTATTCAAATATCGGTAGTACTTGTTCAATAGACTGCATAACTTGATTTGTAGAAATTGTGACGTTATTGCGATGACGTCACACATTTACTTGGATGCTTCTTCTACTGCTGGTGTATTGATTTTTCAAAATTAACTTTGATATCACAAAGTACGGAATTTCCGTATTCAAAAAGGTGTTTGACAAATTTCGTTTTGTGACGGACTACTTACAATTTTTAAGTCAAGTAGCCCTATTGAGACGAGAAGTGTGAGTCGTCTTGAAAAGAAGGGAAATGGAGTTGAACTCATAATCTAGTACTGACCTGAACCTTTTACCACAGTTACTAAAGTAAACTGAAAGATTTTAATATATTCAAACAAATTTCAGACCAAAAAGACTGCAAGGCAGTCACTAGTTTAGGAAAAACCTCTGAAATTAACAGCATGAGATTGAACGGCTACTCAATGTATCAACTGTACAAGAATTTAGCATGTTATGCATTCCATTGCATGGTTAAACAGTGATTTGTAAATAAAGCTAAAACAAACGCAGAAATGGATTTGTTTTCTTTACTGTGTTCCCATTTCAAATGTTTCAATGACAATAAATGGAAAGAGTTAGGGGGCCTATTACCGTCTATTAAAGTAAGCAAGACGTGGGAGCGAGATGGTGCATATAATATTTATTTTCCTTTGATAACAGAAAACCTTGAAAGCCTTACTCTTCAAAGTTGATTGAGATCCACGTTTTTATATTTATTACTTTGCTGTGAACAAATCGATGATCGTGGACCTCTTATTCAATTTATCATAATGTGGGTGTAAGATGAATCGCTAACATTTACAATTACAATAAACTACTTATTTGTATTGAAGTTGTTTTAACAGTACAGAACTTTATTGTTGCGTTACAATAAAGTATTGGCCATAGTTTGATTTTGAATAATGGAAAATGAATGAATCGTAAAAGTAATATATTCGTTTTATGGTTTTTTATATTAATTTATGCATTATGATAATAGACCCCTCAGTAAAATACTGGCTGAATATAAAAAAAAAAGAATACAAACATGTCAATCCCGTTATTCAAATTAGGAATAATTAAATTCATTCTTTAATATTACAAGTGTATGTAAGTTTTATTTAAATTACGGTATCATTAAAATAATATTAATATTTGTTGAGGTGTATGAAATATATCATTGAAACAAATACATAATAGTTACGTGTTTTTGTATGTAACAAGTGTGTAAATAATTGGTTAAATAACAGTTATATTAAAGCCGCTATCTTGTTGACTTTTATTCAATTAATTTGGGGTCAATATCTTATTTGAAGTTTGTAGAATATTCGAAGTGTCAACATAATTAATACTGAATGACCGAACTAGTTACTCATATGAAATGTTATATTGAATCTCGAGCTGTAGATATATGGACTGTTTGGCGTCATGTGACTGACAAGCTATTATTATGGAAGTTGTCATTTCATTTTAAGAGGGCTGCGTATCCAAAAAATGAATATTTAACCCTATTACACAGGTTACGATGTCTGGTCGTCTGACACCAGGCTCTAAAGAACCGTGACAGCCAGACACATAGAGAATTAAAACTTTAAATGATAATGAATTTCTGTTGCCTTATAAATAATGAAAATATCGAAGCTAAGCAAAGGTTCGTACGATTTCTTATCCTCAATTGCGATTGCCCACGAAAAAGACCACAAGTACTTGTGTTAAAATAGTAGTTACAAATAATCTTGACAATAAGAGCCACAAAAAATAGGCTTTACAATTATGAATATAAAGATCTTTGAATTGTACTATCTTCGTAGTTTCGTGTTAATATTCAGTTAATGAAAGATTCATAACATTTAGTGAATATCAAAAACATAATAGACAAGACACGCTGAGTGAGAAGTGCTTCCGTATCATTAGTGAGGAATGCCTTTATTCATATCTTGTGTTAACATAATTGGATGTATTTCAGTCAACGGTTAGCAAATGGAACTAAATCTAGTCGATGGAATGCCAAACAAATATAGAACAGAGCATAGCACTGATAAACACACTCCAAACTCTTTATATGAGTATTATTTTTGTTAAAAATATAATTATTTGCACAAAGTTGAGAATTGTGGGCGTTACAATAATTTAATTCATTTATATACATGATTATTGTCAGATATTAACTAGTTTTTAAAATATTCTCTACTTTTACTATTCGTCACGAGTTGACCAGTAAAAGATGATAAATTATGTGTTAAAATAAATATTTAAGTACTATACGTCCAATAAAAAATGATTTAGAATTGTTTACTTGTTGTCTCCTAAAAATGAAAATAATTATGTGTAAAGGAAATAATTTGCATCGATTAAAAATAGTTGACACCACAAAAAAATGACCGCATCCTAGAAGACGCATAGCGACGTCTCACTAAAATAAACCCCACTTCAAGATCTCATAGTACAGGCCCAGGTCAACCATTTGTACCGTGATTTTTATTAATAATCAAACTTCAATCTTGTGATAAGGTAGGGTCAATAAACTGAAACTAGATTTGTGTGACATGAATTTTCATGCTATTGCAAAACATTGATTTACTAGCGATAACAACAGTGACTAATTTAAAATAGTAATTGTGTTTCAATCAAGATAGATGGCGTTGGTGACGCTTGTCTTTGGCTAAGACAGAGAATACTCAACTTTAATAAAGTAAATAAAACTTAAATATCATATCCACCAACTTGTTCCATTAAACGAAGACATTCAGACAGTTTCAGACTTGTATATGAAAATTTCACGTGTTTATTATATGAATAGTGTTTTTCATTTTTTTTAATACAAAACCTTACAGATGTATGTAAGAACGACGCACAGCAAAATGTTGCCTTTTTCAGTCATGCCGTCTCTCTCATTTCCAAATGAAATGTAGAGACGGATATACAATTATACATTTCAGAACGGCACTTACCCAAGTGTCTTGCATATGACTGTTCGTATGAATACGTGAGTCAAGCTCTCAAACTATAAAATAACGATATAACTTTACAGCCAATAGTTTATGTATTAAGAGCGAGTTTATGGTGCAGCAACAACTTATTATTATCCAATATGATAAGTTTTATGAGGTGTAAAACATATATAAATGTTATGTCAACATCGATAGCTATAATAGTTAAGTGGAAAGAAAATGGACGAATATGAAAGTTGTGAAATGAACGCAACAGCGATACAACTGTCAAAAATTTGACAATTTGACTTGGTATGGCTGGAATCGCATGGTTTCACAAAAGGGAAGAATATTTGTGTATTTGAACATGTGACTTGAATGATTGTATAAAAAGGGTTACCTTGTTACTGCGAGAGTCGTTTAAATAAAGTCTTCTTATTTTTATTAGTTTAAAAACTCGGTACAAACTGCAAATAAGTTAGAAACATTCAAGAGAAATATCAAGTTCTAACAAATTAATTTGTGAAATACTCAATTCAATTACTAAACAAATACCTCAGGGCGTGATATCTAAGTACGAATCAACTAAGTTCTATCGCGTAGGCGGTGATAGCGAGTTGTGAAGCCGCCTAAACGAATGCGTGGGACCTACATTGTACCTGTTTTCGCAAAGCCTATTAATGAATCTAAAAAAAATATTATCATAACTAAAAATAGATTATGAAATTGCGTGTTGTGCTAAGTTATTACCGTTTTTTTGTTAAGACAGGGGAATCTTTATGTACTTGGGAAAGAGGGTTTTGTCAAACTCTTACTGACTAAACCTGAACCCTAGTGCATCGTCTCCAGTAATTAGTCAATGCTTGGCACAATTCATCATGACTGGTATAGTAGTATCGTTCTGATCAAGAAGGCCGGTGTATGCATGTGAAGTGAAAATCAACGTTCCTTTCTGTTTTAAACTGATTTCAATACTCACATCGACTTTAATGAGTACTACACTACACACACTACACTAGAGTCGATATGTCTATTGCCAGAATTTTTGTTTTTACCCAGCCTATACGGTCCCATAACGAGGCACAATCCCATTCGTAACACCGGTTCTTAATGCTATCAGTTCTCATAAAATGCGTGCAATTCGACCCACCATTTAAGTTTAACTAAGCCAGAAATGTATTAATTTTAAGACATTATTTTGTACGTAAGTTTTACTGATATCTGCTTTTTAACTTAAGTACATACCCCAAAAAATGTATTGTTGTAAATTATGAGCATGTTATCGACTCAGTCTATACAAGTGTAACCAATTAATTTCCATCACCAGGTAAGCGCTGACGTAACCGGTAGTACAGCGTTTCGATACGATGTTACAATGCCGGATAGAAATTAGTGTGTAATCCACTGACTGGGTTCGTTCTTGCTTTATATAATCTTGGATAAAGGTAGGCTAGGTATTGTTTCACAATGACCCCATTTAATGTGATTTGTAATAGGTTATTTGTCCTTTAAAAACAAATAGACTGGGTGTGTTGGGTTGGCGTTTGAATGGAGAAGTTGGAATGAATGAAGTATCCCTTCATTTGTTTATTCCCTTTTTTAGTTTGCAGTAATAATTAAGAACCTCTTTTGTTTTTAATTTCCCGAATTATGTTCTTGACCGTCATTTGTCAACAGCGTAACGTGGTTTATGCAATAATATAACATACACAATATAACATTAATACAATGACTACTGTACAAGAATTTGACAGGTAATAACTATCTGAAGAGCACTAAAAGTCTAAGTTCAACTTGCACCTTTTATCATCACTTCTAGACATATTATTTCTACTAGGCGTTACATTAAAAACATTCTAGTTCAGGAGTCATATAAAATTTATTTGAACATAACCTATGAACATTAAACAACTTTATCTTATACTTATTTATTGCATGATATGGGCCCTTTTTGGGATCAGGAACAAGGGTAAAAGGTGTACAGCTCCCCAGAGAGGCTTCTACTTCCTGGTAGGTTAAAACCAACAAAGGGACTTTTACATGTGGATATATAGGTATACACTAATGTATTACTTTTACAGACATCAATTATTTACAATACAAGGCTTGGACCGTTTTCCGAAAATCATCATTTACTAAGAGGAAACGAAGTCAAGAGTTTGTTAATTAAACTCAAGTTTTCGTATCAAACAGACAGTTTAACAGAGTTAAGGTAAAGGCTCTATTCTTATAGACCAAATATCCAACCCCGTACAAAAGATTATCATGAAAAACACTGAAATGCTATATCCCAGTTACGGCATACCAAAAGAAAATTTAAAAAAAAATCTGCAAACCACCCTGTCATCAAATGATAGTCATTTTTCCTCATTACGGATAATTAAATTCAGTTCACTTTACATACTTTTACCTAAAGTAATAAACGCATGATATATATCAGAATGTCTTGCTTATCTAATCAACGAAAACCTTCAGTTGTTGCTAAAACTTGTTCAAACTTCTGATAATGTCGCATTTCCTCGATGACCAACAATGGAAAGATCCCTAAGAGTTGAGTGGATTTAAAGGTTTGAAAAACTCGGCATAAACATCGGCTAAGGCGAGAATTATGCTCAGGGTGCTGTGTGCTGTGTAATGTAAGAAGGTTAGCGAAAGCAGGATGGGAATAAATGACCGAAAGGAATGGGGAAACCAAAGGATATATCCAGTTGTTGGTCACGATTAAAAATGATGATGATAAACTACACGTCTGACGTGGTCAATTGTTTTCCCTTTGACAATAAGTAGACGTTTCTTTCAAACGCATAATATTCAGATTTCGATTTACAATTTTGTCTTTTTAAAACCTGTTTTTTTTTATTTGATGCCAAGTGACACTTTTGGTTTGTCAAAAAATGTCTTGAGTGTTTTAGTTAAGCAGATGTTGCGCAACACACCCCAGCAACACTCTGATTCACGCTGTCTTTCCGTGTACAATAGAAACATAGCATCAATATTATAATTTAGGAACCGTGTTAAATAATCAAGTGTAGTGACGTTACTAATTATTTTTTTACTTAATCAAAATTCCAATCACCTAGATATGATTGTCCTTAATCAGTCGACAATCGAAAGCTGAATTAGGAACAAGAACCGATTATAATTATCGCAATACTAAATACATTGTAGTGATTAAAGAAACTGGTTTCTAATCTTAAGATTAGTTCATTGAGATCAAGGCTAAATTTTCTCGTTTTATTACGTCAAGACGGTTTAACTGTAGAATTATATTTTTTGTTTGCTATTGCTAAAGTCGATGGGCATTGGTGAGTCGAAAATAGACTTATTGGGAAAGATATCGAACTAAGAGAATTTTCTTAGATTGATACTTTTTTATTATTTTAATAATTTTCATAACAACATACAAGTTTTTCAAAATTATTTTCTTGGTATTCGAATAAAGATAAGGGCGGAATAGATACATATATAGTTGTAAACCTCTAACATCTTTGATTAGTCTGCCCGTATACCCTTACACATGTAAAGCTTATAGGATGGAGCAATTGGGCAGGCAAAATGGCGCACTACACTGCATGTAGCGGCCACAATACAAATAGTCCTGGATTAGAATTTAGAATAAATTTTCTGCATCTGTACATGAAAATTGGCTTGGCAGTCAAATGATTCAATACTCTGTCTGTAGGCACTATTTACCTTGCAATGTAAACATACCAGCCTTTTTTTAAATTAGTAATACATAGCTATATTAATTTGAATCTCCAGAACAATTGTTGTCCTTACAAAAGATGATAAATGCGAGACATTGGATGCCCTTGCACCGATATTCTAATTGGTTTACGAATACGATTGAATAATTAAAATGCTTATAAATGAAGGCTATTACGTCCTTTGATAATAAAGAGATATTGCCTTTCATTAATTATGCTTAACGCAGCCAGGATTCATTATATTATTAGACGTGACAGATAATTAAAAACAGGATAAATGATTCCGGTTTATTTTCCTGATTGCACTAAGATATTTTTTTTTCGTTTCTGTGAAAGGTTCACAGAAAATAGTTTCGTAACAAGAAATTTTCTTTTAATTTTTTAGCTGATAAAAGCTAATAAAACATAATTTATGTCAATTTATAGTACACACAGTCGAATGTGAATAAACAAAACTTAAATATGAAGTACGATTTACAAATGAAAATTGAGTTTTTAAGAAAATTTCAAGCGTGACATAAAAAAAAACTAAGTGTAACAGGTTTTGCTTTGAAATTCTTCAATTTATATGTATACCTATAAATAGAACGCTAACTTGAACAAAATTTTGGAAAACGTACTACATACATAATCCTCAATACCAGTAAATTCTATAAGCAGTATTAATTTAACAAGTAATTCCTTAAATTGCTAGAAATAATTCCAATTAGTTCCCTAATTAATAACGTCTCTCTAATGAAAACAGCTTTCACTAGCTCGTTATCAAATAACTTGGAAAATTAATTACGTGCCCACAATTACATCCTTTGATCGCAATATCTTAAATCTGGATTATGACCAACCTTCAGGTAAACTGAGTTTAAGAAAGTACTTCTTATTTAACAAAAATGTATCTGAGGGCACGGCAGTGCCACAGCCAAGTATTATTAACCGAATTGAGAATGGTTTCAATTTTTATGCTGTTATAAACCGTAACTTATTAAATTCAATATGTTTTATTTAAACGCGAAAAAATAAACTAATTTGATTTCAGAAGCGTCAAAGTGATTTCCAAACTTTTAAAGTACTTTTTTTTAATTTGCTTGCCATTATAAGTTTTTAAATACAAAGTTTACCATGGTCTTGACTTTTTTCATACCTTTAAACTAATGTTATGCTATTTTTCTCTAAGTTACATAATGAATAGGTCGTGTAGGTCTTAAAAAATTATTCTAGTCTCTTCGAATGCGCTTAATTCTAAAAACATTATAAACAATAGTTAATGTTTTAATTAAATAGGTAGAAGGTAGTAATTAAAAAGATAATTTATTATCCATAAATCATAAGGCTTGACAATAGACTTGACTCTGACGTAACATTTAAAACGATTAGCATAAAGAAAATCTAGAATTTTCACTTGTAGAGTTAGGTAACGGACACAAAATAACTAGCCCTATCTACTAAGAAACGAAACAAAGGTGGTCAAGTCTGTCTGTCTGTCAAACAACAGATGAAACCTTGAGGGCTGATGTTTATTCAACAAGCACGCCATAACATCCGCGCCGTCATATCCAAATTTAAAATTACAAGACGAACCCTGAATACTTTATTATGTATGCGGTACTTCGTCGGTACGAATCTTGTCCCTTTAGAACTTATGTACTTTTATATCATACCTATCATGAATAATCATATTATGATATCGACTATCCAATTAATTAACTTAAAACTATATATTATTGTTCACCTTACCAAAAGACCTACGTACCTCTACGTTTTAAAGTAATTTATTATTTTATTTTATTATCAGGCTACTAAGGCCCATAGACATATACCTTACAGACTAACATCGGGTGTGGAAGATAATTCCACAACAACAACAATATTATTTGAAGACTTGGCGGTAAACCCTCTCGAACGACAAAATAATATAACTGGCATACGAAGTAAAACAATGCCTTGTACAAATAAAAAAATGGTTTTAAGAAAAAGAAACACACACACCCCAGAAAACATAACACTTATTTTCGGCCAGTCCTTAAAATTCAAAAATGTTCGAACATAAGTTCGCATCTTGGAAAACTATAGAGGTTCGTTAGTACATGGTTAGTACGCCTCGCGTCGTCGCAGGCTAAAGTCGTCAGGTGTCGAGAGCTTGTTGCCTCATGCACAAAGGGTCCACGTCAACTTAATAAGTACATACGTACTAGCAAATCGATTGTTTGTCAAGTATGTGATCTGTAATATATTTGTTTACCGCACGGTTTTCTCATAACAAAGGTGTTTGTAGAAGTATTTGCTTTTTATATTTAACAGATCATTACTTACTTGCTTGTTAGGGGATATATTATATACGCATGACTGGTTTGAATTGATATTGGTAATTTCGTCGAATACTGATAAATATAAAAATACTATAGTCTTTACTACCCATCAGAATATTGATAAATGTCTCAGTATGCACATTTATAGAAAAAATAATAAGTATAGCCAGTTTCACTCGATACCAGATACCAATGAAAACGCTTAAGGCATCAAAAGACAAAGGAGATGCATACACAAAACTGAATTAACTCTAAAACATTATGGACCACTTTTGGCAGTTGTGAAAAACAAAAAGAAATCTGTTATTATTAACAATCCTGAAGTAACGTAGATCAGTAATACGATCAGTAAATCGAAAAATAAAATAAATAGTGTAAACAACTTGTAATACAATTATTTACAAGACATGTTTGATTATCCTCTCGGTAACCTTAAAGCGAAGTGACTTTGTTATTCTATTGAATCCAACGTCAACACAAGTCGACCTAAAAGTGAATTGAAGTGTAATGCCCTTATCAGCTTATCCGTCAATTTCTATTATGCATATTGGAATGATTATCATATTTAAATAACTATTGGTCTTTGTGTACTTGGAAAATTCAACGTTCAAGTTTTTAAAGATGGCGCCGTGTGCATGTCATTTTAATCGATGGTTAGATGACTTATTTTATGAATTTAAGAAAAAGAACTTCTCAAACAGAATCTACGTATTGCAACATGATTTTTTTTAATGAAAACAAAAAAGTCCTTACCTACTTGTGTACATTGTTTGTAGATATCTTTTATTATATTTATTTTATAGAGACCTACGTATTAAGCAGAATGCCATATCAATATTATGTAATTGTGATCGCAATGTCAAATAGTTGCGTACATTTCCGCCGTAGCACGCACACTGGCTGGATAATATTATTCTTTGAAATTAATTAATATTAGATTGATATTTAATACATGATAAAAAATTTAATAATAGTTTATCTTTTTCTAAAAAAAGATTCTTAAAATAAAAAAGTATAATTCAATTTAGGCTTGCAGTCTTTTGAATAGAGGGCACTCTAAAGTGGGTTTGTAAAAACATGGCGTCAAAATTTTATTTTAGTCTATAATAGTTATGGTAAGTACTTATTTGCAACGTAACATAATTAATTTATTCATACAACAATAAAGGTACATAGGTAATAAATTAATAATTGTAGCAAAAAATAATGAAAAACAACAATGACTATTAATCTATACTAATATATAAAGCAGAAGAGTTTGTTTGTTTGTTTGAACGCGCTAATCTCAGGAACTACTGGTCCAAATTGAAAAATTCTTTTTGTGTTGAATAGAGCATTAATCGAGGAAGGCTTTAGGCTATAAACCATCACGCTGCGACTAATAGGAGCTAAGATACAATGGAAAATGTGAAAAAAAAACCGGGCAGGTTCATAACCGTAAATCTTAAATCATAACTTATATCTTCTACCCACGGGGACGAAGTCGCGGGCAACAGCTAGTTTTATAATAATACTTAACTGTATAATCCAGATTTATTGCCGATTGTAAACAATAAACAATGAAACATGAAGAATAAATAAAATAAATATTTACTTTTATTATTTACTATTTATTTAATAGCATAGGTTTTTCTTGGCTTTTTATGCATAATATAGTGTAATTTTAACTGTTTCTAATCTGGCAAGACCGCAAAGATTTATTTTTTACTTCCGTTAGTGTTCTATATTTAAATTTCAATTAGAGTAACATAACCCGAAGATTCACATTAGGTTACCAAAAATCCACGGAAATAAAAGTCATAAGCCTTAGGATTAAGGTTCAATTTGATCTGCAGAGTAGATCACTGGCCTCTAACATCTAATTATCTATTAAGTAACTAATCAGATGTATCATATTAAATCACTTCTGTTTGTAACTTTATACTCATTCAATTAAAACCATACCCTGATGGTCTTATTACGTGTCTAGCAAAAGCAATAATTTCGTTTCGTTTTGCATATTTTACATCGCTTAACGCTATGATATTCCCTAATTTTAAAACCATTATTGCGCAATACCGCCGCGGGACATCAAATCGTAAGTACAACGATAGATTTTTTTAACCAGAAATCCTTGTTCCTACGTAATTGACTTTGGATTCCTATTTCATTTCTTTTATAAACTACACTAACTCGGTAATTATTATCAAGACAATGAGGATTCCTTATGATTGGCCGGGTAGGGTTAATCACCGTGACTCATGAACAATATTCAGTGTCATACTACAAAATATACTCACAGACACATAGCATAAGGTTGAATTTCCTATAAAGGAATTCCTTTATTATGACGCCTTGTGCGACGTTTCGTATGTGAATTTTATTATTGTGAACGAAAACAATACAAATTAAAGCAGCGGATGAGCGATAATTTAGTTGTCAGACCTCTTTGGTTATCCGATGTATTCAGTTGGAACTAATACTGTTTGGCTTCCTGCGATATGTGACAAGTCTGGCGTTTTTTAGTAAAGAGGAATCCTCATGTATAGTGTACCCATTTTCACAAGGGCAGAAGTGGGTAGTGTCAGACTCCCACTAACTAAACCTAATCACCCATACAACGTCCGCATTTGATCGATGCGTAGTAAATTGGTGAAGCATGTAATACATCGGGTAAGAATAGTGCAGTCGTGCAAGCGAGAAGTGTGTATGTCGTAAAAGCGAGACGTATAGAGCGCCATCTCTCTTCCACAATGACAACGCTGGTGCGTGGTATAGGGAACTGCCCCTAGGGAAGTGTCAATTAAACACTATCGAATTCATACATAAGTGAACAATTGATGAATTATCATTTTCAATGGTCTCGTGCCACACAACGAAAATTTAAATCATTTTGTTATAATCAGGATATTAGTATATCTTAAAAGAACAAGTTTTCATTTGATTTTGATCAAACATCGAGATATACTGAGATTAGAATTGCGGTCAAACGCATTCAATGTTGTATTAGCGAAGACTATTTTCAGGTCAGTACAGATTACAGATGTGTTGAGAAACTGCAACTACTGTTAGATTGACGGATTTTGGCTGGAGCAATTATGTAGGTCATCTCCAAAAACAAATTAAGATACGTTTACGTTAAATCCAGTGACAGGTAACAGTCTTTTGTTTAGCTATTGATAAACCACTGCAAGGCAAAGGCCTTTCTCCCATTCTTCCACTTGTGACTTACAAACGCACGTTTTCGCACAACGCGTCTTCATACCATTTAACAGTTAACACTTCCACTTTTACAAAAAGGTTTGCGAAGGATAAAAATTTATATCGATAAACGTGTTTAAAAAATACTTAAGGTACGGTTACAACGTTGGCACGTCATTCCGGTTACACAGTACTGCTGTCAGTTTTACCTAACACGCAACAATCTATGCGGAAGCCAGGTAAGACAAGTTTTTCCGCGCTTTTGATACAACGGATTAGTTTTACAATACGCTATTTGTTATAACAGGTGGTAGATATGAACAATGGATGGACGGTAAGACGGTTATATAAGTCAATAATGAAGTGTCTTATAACTTTAAATGTGCTTGATTGTGCTGTTTGTTCAAGAATGGACAAAGGGGTAAATAGATAGAATATTTTTGCATTTTGTAGTACAGGGCTTGTGATGCACTCGTACACTGGTCAGATTATTTAATTGCATTTTGAAAAAATATACTTTATTTAAGAAAACCGTAAAAATAAAAACTAAAGAGCGAAACTTTTTTGAAAATTTGCATGCTACCAAATGACTGCTATTGCATATTAAATTAAAGTTCCGGCGTTCTGAGGTAAAACATTAAAAATATTGACAAATAAGAACCTTTTGGGGTCGGTTTACAATTGAGAAAGGTTGAAGACAACGAAATACATACAATATGTAAGACTTTAGTCCCTGACGACCTAAAAAAATATACCAAAGAGTTTGTATAGCCATAATCGCTTGGATACAAAAAAAGTCGGGTATTGTAGACTTGTGTATGAACTTATGAAGACTTGCATCGCATTGCCATACACCGACACAAAACGCGGATGACGTAGCACGGCCGTTCAGGTTTAGTCAGTAAAAGTCTGACACTACCCATTTCCTCCCCCGAGGGAGTGGGTGTCCATGAGGATTCCCCCGAAAGGGTATTGTAGACTTGAGTTGTGCCGTGTACAATGGGCCAAAAAGTGCTCAGCAACAGGTAAGTTACATAACAAAAGGAAAAGCGAATTAATTTTAAAACAGTTTTTCCCTTTTTCCAATGTTTACAGTATTCCAGCAAAGTGCTCTACCGAGAGATTTTTCAGCCTTGAATGAATTATGAATTTCATCGTCTTGAAAAGAAATTGCTTATTTTTTTTACAAACCATATTTGTAGGATGATTAAAAACGAAATGTTTTACTGAGGAAACGTTAGAGCGATGTTATGAATGATTAAAATATGAGTTTTGTAAAAAAGACTCACAGGTAATAAGATAGAGATTAATATTGTGTATCATCTATCTAAACATGTTTTCATAACAAAGCAAAAAATACCTTTTACTATACTATAATACTAGGAAGGTAATAACATCCAATGAAAATATATACAAATAATAACTACACTCATATTCGGCAACATTTTACTCGCGAACCAAAATAAAAAACAAAACTAACTAACTCAAGTTCTCATTAAAACCCGATACATATTCAATGGACTTGAAAGCATTAAAATCCAATTTCAATGGAACTTGTCCAGACATGGCGTTAGCTCTAATCGTCCGCTGAACTCAACTTATCATTGATGCTGTCTTAGAAACGTAAACATGTTATTCGCAAATCGTGTCCGACGAATCATTCAGGTGACATGTTCTGATAATGGACAGACAGGATGGAAATTATATTATATGTAACTAGCTGTTGCCCGCGACTTCGTTCCCGTGGTTAGAAGATATAAGTTATGATTTATACCTGCCCTATTTTTTCACATTTTCCATTGTATCTTCGCTCTTATTAGTCGCAGCTTGATGGTTTATAGCCTAAAGCCTTCCTCGATGAATGGTCTATTCAACACAAAAATATTTTTTCAATTTGGACCAGTAGTTCCTGAGATTAGCGCGTTCAAACAAACAAACAAACTCTTCAGCTTTATATGTTAGTATATAGATAAATTAATAATAAAGCCAAATGTTATGGTAAATAAATTATCTGTAAGTACTTACAAAGAGGTAAATTTTGAGAATTTGTGACGTTGGACTATAATCTCAAAATTGCGAAATTTATTTCTGAAATTATTTTCTCGATGTCGTAAAGTATTTTTTTTTGCAATTTGGAAATTATTTCGCCAATGGACAGTTACTTTATGTATGTCCTAGGGTATGATATACCAGGCAAGTACCATGAAGTTTATTGGGTACATAGGCCAGACAGTCCTTAACAATTTATTTGCTCTTTACAATGCATTCAGGTTTTATAAATACATTTAGGAACAATTGTGATACCTGAAGAAACGGTTAAGTTAAGGTTTTTTGTGACTCGTTAAAGCTGCTAAGCAAATTAAATTTGGTGTGACTTATGGAGGTAGCTAGCACAATTACTGCACGGCTAGCCAATTGGTATAAGATCACTACCCCTAACCCGATGCGCACGATGTGTCGTGTGTATACCCGTGAAGGACATGTTTTTGAGTGTGTGATGACGAGCAGTTTTTTCTAAGTCTCTTAGCATGTTACTTGAATGTTTAGGAAATCTCTCATATTCTTATAACGGAGTCGTTAAAAATATATATATACATATATATGTACGATAACATAAATATGTTTTTCCCACGAACAACAAAATGACGTTACTGTGGAGTAGGTTAGTTTTGAGATAAACTGCGGGCGATTATATTAGAAATCATTTGTCTATAGATTTTATCGATGAAAAATAGTCGATTATTAACGATGATTGAATTAGGAACCGATAACAAGTGGAGATAATTGTCATAGACAAACAATCTAAGATTGTATCTCGTACAGCAACTAGCAACTAATTCGGTAAAGATTGGCGACGATGATATATAGTTATCGTTATAATTAAGAACATTAGGGAAAATTTTGATAGTTTTCCTATTCGCAGTATTAGTATTTTATCTTTCAGAACCATCCATGGATAAAGAGGATTCATCAACAGCTGGAATGTTAGTTAATGACACAACGGTTTTCTTATGCGTATTTTTTTTAAGTATTCGCGTTTCATAGCATTTCAGCTCGCGATTATAGACTCGTGTCGTATGATTATAGAGTCCGGTTGGGTCCGAAACTAGTCGGGCGATGCTAAACATTTGTATCATTTGCGAATGAAAGTAACTTTAAATAGTATAAATAGGTCATACAATTGCAGACAATCTTCTTCAAATGCAAAAATCGTCTGAAGATTAACAAGTAAGATAATATGACGTGATAAAAGCTTTTTGTTTTCTATTCTATCTTCTCTCACGCAATTCAATAAAAACAATAAACAATTTCATCAATCCAGTACAAATTTTCAAACTATAAAATTAAACAATTCAATAGATATTACGTTATACGCTTACTCTAAAACAATACAGTGTGATGCAACACTAGGCAGGGGGGTGGGGAACAATCAACAACTGGTCATAACAATAGTAACAATGAGTTGCAACATAACAGCCACGCATGCGTAATAATACTGCTAGTTTACCTGATACAGTTACTGTTGTGAACTAGGTGGAAAACTTGGGAAAATTGTTACGAAAATTGACTGTTGGATAGGATTAAATAGAAGTGTATGGCACTTTTAGTTCAGAAAAAAACTGAGGGGACATCCTTCGATTGAATTTTATACGAATCGTTTGACAGAATCAATATATCACCAACGTGAAAATCGTTGACACGAGAGAAAGTCCAATTTTTAATAAAATTCGCCTTGTGAATGTTGGATATAGCTGCCAAAAGCAAAAACAAGCATAAGTATGTATTTCTAGGGCCACCTCCATACAATATTAAATACAGACCACTTACCCCTTCATACCATATTATATCAAATTCATTATGCAACTGAAGAAGCCACAAACACAGTCGCAATCATTAACATTTGAAACATTAATGTGTTATCATTGATGCATATTTGATAAACGGTATCTTAGACCCATCACGATTGTTATCACAGAATTATTCAAATTGAAGCGTCATGATTAGTATGGAAAATGAGGTGCTAAAGTTCAAACATGCATACGAATTATATAATTATGCAAAAAGAAGAAAAAAAGACTGTTGAAATTGTGAAAGAAAGAGACAACAGTCTATGCTATGTATCGTGCCGTTTCGTTTCCACAACTACAGGAATATTTCTCTAAGATGTCGGGTTAGGACCCCACAATCTATATCTATACTAATATATAAAGCTAAAGAGTTTGTTTGTTTGTTTGAACGCGCTAATCTCAGGAACTACTGGTCCAAACTGAAAAAATATTTTTGTGTTGACCATTCATCCAGGAAGGCTTTAGGCTAAACCATCACGCTGCGACTAATAAGAGCAAAGATACAATGGAAAATGTGAAAAAAACAGGGCAGGTATAAATCATAACTTATATCTTCTACCCACGCGGACGAAGTCGCGGGCAACAGCTAGTGTATCTATAAATAGTAGCTTGTGAACTAACCCCTCATAAGTCAATATCCTGTACAGCCCTTATAGTAGGGGTGGTCATCATAGCGTAATTCCAATCATTAACCGGTATTGTATTGTGCAAGGGAAAATAGACTTTATGAACACAGTTTATTAATATTGTAATATTTCAGTAATTTCTAGTAAATTTTATTTTAGACGTTAAGAAATTCCGCAATCATGTATCTTTTACTTCAGGTGGTAAAGATCTTTTCAGTTTAATTGACTTAGCGGCAAAATTTCAAAAGCCACATTGCCTTTTCAAAATGATGCGACATTTGAAACAAGATTACTAAACAGAATATACACAAACAAACAGTATATTGCCCAAATAAATAATTCCACCGAAGTTTCTTTACAGCAAACAAATTGAATAGGTGAGATCTTTACGAAACGTGGTAAACATGAAAAGTAATGAAAACAAGATGCCAGCTTAGTAAAATCAGCATGTAAAGTGAAACAAACTTTATCGGCAGCCAGCAATAAGGTTCAAAATATTTTGACAAGGATAAGATCAGGGTATATGTCTTAGAATGATTTTATAATGTGCGGTGACCTACTTAAGTCATCATAAGCTTGTTTTATGTGCCTACAAACGGATTAACTTGGGCGTAAACTTCGTCTTGAGGTATCTTTTCTTTGATGTGATGTAGTTTGGTAAGAGATTACTTAACCACTTCGTCTACATTGAATTCGAGATGTCAGAAATAGAAATTATAATTTACAGGGTATACCAATATTAAACAAGTTACTAGATTTTACTTGTACATACCAGTACAATGAGCTCAAACAAGTGTAAGTTGCGACTGTGGGAGAGAGTCAGCACTATTCAAATATACCTTTTACCTTATCGTCATCTCGCTCTTATATAGCCTCAGTAAACGCTAGTATCTTACGTCGTCATGCGTAAGCGGAAGACTGATTAAGACAAAGAGCCGGCGATCATTACTTTTATTTATCTAAACAGTTGCATAATCACAATATTATTAATACCAACCAATGAATCAGGTACACTAACATCCGCCACCACCCTATACAATCATCTTACACCTGACTGTTAATAGTACTGGCCACTACCGTGATACCCGTGGTTTATTAGATGCTCTGCCAGATCTACAAGTTTTTCTTCCTGACAAAAGTAGCCTGTGTTAAACTTGGGTTATCTGACTCCTGACAGTAACGAAGCAGATCCCATTGAAGGAGCTCTCCTAGGGTTTGTAGGAGAAAACGAAGCAGTCCCTTTTGGTCGCCTTCTATAGGGAATAGAGGAGCATTAAAGTGGTTTTAGCTGTATAGTCTGCCACACCCCTTCCCCTCTATCAGGGATAAGGGAGCCCACGAAGGTTTTGACAGGGTCATAAAATAAAGTATTAGCTACCTATAGACTGTACTATCGTGCCTATTAAGAAACATACTAACGATAGATTTCATTTTAGGATCATTTTATAGATGAGTTTTGATTCAGGATAAAGGGAATAGTATCGCATTCAATTAAAAATTCTATTAAAAAGCCTAAATCAGATAGCTATATTTTTTGCTATGACATCGAGTTATACCGTAATTCTAAATTCACAAAGTGATTGACATATATTTAGAAGCTCTTATTACCTCAATTGATTATTCAGTGGAAGTGGGAAGGACTGACCCTCGGATTTTGCAAGGCTGATTGGCAGAATCAGGTGTGGGTAATTTAATCTGCTGTCAAATCTACTGATCCCGTCCGAGATTGTTTGATCAAGATCCAAATCACTGTTCGACAGGTGATTATTAAATTTTTATATTGATTGCCTTTCAGATACTGGCGAAAATGACGCAAAATTGACCACGTGTTTAAGCAAAGTGTATGTATGAGTATATCATCTCTATGACGAAAAACAAATTATAACTTAATTTGAGTATTTTTTGCATTTGGAAAAGTTTTGAATGGAACTAGTCTATCTTTTTCATGCGAATTTCATATCGGAACCGCGCAACCGCTCATTAAAAAGTGCCTGAAACGGAGAACTAAAAACCAAAATCTTTTGGTTTCGATTTCGAGAAGCCAGTTTACTTTTAAAGCACTTCTTGAAAATAAAATCTATACTATACTATTATAAGCCTTAGCCTTTGTGCCAAACTTCGATACGATAATAATTTGATCAAAATTCTGGTCTAGTGCAGTCCAATCTCACGAGTACCGAGTTATCAAGTATCAAAGGATGTCTCGCCTCATGGAACGCACGTTTTCCCATTACCAAAGTGTTTGGATTCCATCGATCGATATGAGCTTCGCTATTCAGGCTCATAAGTTCTGTAGTAGATTTTGTCCGAAACTTTGTCTATATACCGAAACAAGATTTCACTAGATAGGATAGAATAGATGAGTGGAATAAGTCATCTTGATAAGCCGACCGTGCGCGACGTGTCGCGGGTTCGATCCCCACGACGGAGAAACGATTGTGTGAACCACGAGTGTGTTGTGGATGTGGCCCTGCGGCTCAACAATTTAATTCCTCAGTGCAGGAGTCGATTTTTTTAAATAACTCCAGGGTTTCAACTTTCAAATCAATTCCATAAAAATAATAATCAGAATTTTCGTGCAAAATTGTTAGCTTCAGTTTAACACGTAACAATGACGTCAAATAAATTGAAATTCATTTAAAATTTTAACATTATTATGTTTGTACACAATGCGCGTACATTGCATGAAATCAATTATTACAGTTGTGTTGTGTGTTCAATTTTCAAACGTCATATACATAAGTACAGTCATCTGTATTTAAATTAAATTCGTGTTCGCCCAGAAAATCACGAAAAATATTAAATAGTGTACAAACAACGTTTTTGGAAGTAAAACAAAAGAATTACATTTCATGAAACCAGTTTCCGAACTAGGTAATGATTGATACTCTCAAACATATTTGATCGTGTCAAGAACGTTTTAGTCTTCAGTGATATGTATCACCTATCTATTTGGTCTTTTATCGCGTAAATAAAAAGTGTAGATGATGAAAATAGTTGAAATCTCGTGTGACGTCAATCATTAGTACCTACACTTTTACCGACAACTGACGATGTTAGCCCTCACTTCCGTAAGTTTCACCATCCTTAGATACGTTGTATCTTAATATTTTTTAAGTAATTATGTAAAATAAAATTTTAAGTTCTTATCCAATATTTCTTTTTAATTCGTCTGATGAACCATAATCAGTTTCTCTTGGGTCAAATACCCTTACCTCATCCTTTATTAGTACTTGCAAGCGAAAGCTAACAAGATGTCGGATCACAGATCTTTCAAATACCCATTCGATACCATATTTCCAAATAGACAGCATGTCATTTCCCATTTTCAAACAATAATACTTTATAATTTTCCTTTTAAAAATAATTATTGTAACTATAAATAGATTCTCTTACATAATTTCCACGTTTGTCTGGACGTTTCACTAGCATCATTACCGCTGTTATTGCATGCCACCACGATAATACTAAACTATAAATTCTTGAGGACATCTCGCGCGCACTCATGACGTTTTCTCAATTGACGTAAATTTTCTCGCAAAATTAATTAACTCTATCTATAAGTGCTATAAGTGTTTGACTTATTGTAAATGTATTTAGCATAAATAGACTTTTATTTCATGTTAATTAGACATAATTTTTCTATTTGTACAATAAAGAGTGTTATTAACCTTTTATCTCAAGGTTTCGTTTTTATTTTAGGTTCCTTTATTAACTGCGTCATTAACACTATAATTAAAAACTGTAAAAAGGGCACAGAAGAAACGTAATAATGATCACATCATTTTTGACTGAACGGGATGTCTAGATATTAAAGTGTAAAATCAATTAAGTCTAACAATTAGATTTCAAATAATGATAGTCAAATGATTAAGGGCTCCTGACGTCACTAGCCAAAATTCAGTAGTCGACGTCACAATCCTGCTCTGCCAAACTTTAATGCCTTTTATTATCTAGATATATAGATTATATTAGATTATCATAGAGTAGATGATACTTTATAAAGCTTGTTAATATCAATGTTTTCTTTCAAAAAGTTACATTTAGTATACATTTGTATTAATATTTTCTTTACACTAATGACAAAATTGAGCAATAATATAGGTGGTAATACTGGTAATTGATACTACGCATCAGGAAGTATTTAATACGAGTTTCGATTACAATGGCGTCAACAACAAATAGATACAATATAATTGACGTATTTCTCTACATTTTCAAGAGTTATCATTGTTTTTTTTTTATACTGACAGGAAGGTGAATAAAAATGTAGAACGAAAAGAGGCTTTATTTCATTGAAATAAAGCTCAATTCCTACATAGCCGTTACAATTCCTACATGCCTGAGGAATTACTTTCACACACGTCATCTAGTCTCAAACTAAGCAAAGCTTGTGTTATGAGAACTAGATACCTGAAATATACTTATATATTTTTGAATACATATATAATATAGATAAATAACATCCAGCCACATAATGAATGATCATGCTCATCAAACAAACATTTGTCCTGGGTGGGAATCAAACCCACGACCACCGGTATAGCAGTCAGGGCCACTAACCACTAGACCAACAATCCAGTCAGGTTCATATTTAACAATATCGCAGGACACTCACGCATATTTATCGATATCGCCCGACTAGTTGACGGTTCGCCGTCGCATCACTCCAGTTGTGAACGAAACTATTCGGTCGATCCCGGAAAATACTCGTGAATAAATAGCTGTATCATTTAACTGTACAATTTGTAACTAGTTGTAAGTCATAAACACATGTGCAGTAATTGATTTAGTACCATTAAGTGATAATTACCACTTTATCAGGAAAAGAAAGGAATTGATTACGTCATTGGCTTATCTCGTAATGATTATGCTCGCAAAATCGAGTGTTAATACGTCAATGCAAACACATGCGATTCTTAATAATCTACGTAGTTTTATGAAATAAGGACTGATTTAGTCAATTGTTTTAAATTTTATATAAGATTTTAATATAAAACATTGACGCAGTTGTTTCGATTTTTTTTTGTCCACCTTCGAAAGCGCTAACAATTCTTTTAATCGAATCCATTTTGGGATTGATTGATCGATTTTGAATCAGGAAGTAGATTCTTAATTCACATGAAAAGACGAGTTCATTTTCAACCGACTTCAAAAGAGTGGGGTTCTCAATTCTTCTGTATTTTTTTAAAGTTTGTTACCTCATAATTAATGACTTTATGAACCGATTTTGTTAATTATTTTTTATTTAATGTGATATAGATGTCAGTTGTCAAAAAAAAACATTTTATATTATTATAAACAGCGATGACAAAAAAAGGGAAAACACTGATTGGGCTCAATGTTTTCTAAAGAATTTCTTGTCATACAGCTGCAAACTTACACATAAATGTTTCACCGAGTTTTACATAAGCAAAAGATAATGGAGTATCTTATCAAAATGTAAATATACACGATCTATTTGTTTTAATTCTGCTGTGTAAAACGGAGAAGTTAAAGAAACAAATGAAACCTACATGTTTCTCCTTCAGAATTTAGTCTATCAAAGGTTGTCTGTAAAAGAGCTTTTAAAGACCGCCTATTGTAGCACCATGTAACTATTTATTTGTGTCCAATCCTGGGTCCCAATTCTGATATTTACAATGGCCGATGAATTAATGAAAATTGGCTTATATTGACACTTTTTCTCATTCTATTAAGCATTTTTCCTACAATAATTGGAAATTCAGTGAGGGACGGTCCACCTATAATAATGTGGTGAGCAATAAAGAATATTCTATCTATCTAAATAAATATGGTTTTTCCTTTATGTGCTGCTGAAAGGCGGTGCTGCAATTTTTTTTATTGCTGAAAATTCTGAGCAATGTTGGACTTTGAGGCGGGTGGGACACACATTCACAAAAAATATCACTATGTATTTTTTTTTATTGTTATGTTTTAATGTTTTTTTTTTTTTGCTATTAGTATTATTGTGTGTTTCAACTGATGTTAAATAAATTATTTCTTTCTTTCTTTACAAGAGAGTAAGTAATAAGCGGGATTGTCTGAAAAGTTGGTTTTGCCTGTATCTATTATATTACAAAACGTGGACTATTTATAATGATAGGTTAAAGTTATGTGGACGTTTTGTAATAAAGAAAGTTCACCCAATCAATTTGTTAATCTTAAGCATATTTGTACGGAACACTTAAGTGTCGGGAATCGGACTTAGACTTGGCCGTTTATTTGAACCTGGCTTCACGAATTCCCAGGATGCTCAAGCCTCTCGTCAAAAAACACTACAAAAATGTTATAAACCCGCTTAAATTAAATTGCTAACGTTGCTAATGGACCCGGGTTTAAAAACAAAGCTATACAAGACGTACGATGATTTTTATTTATAAAAAAATTAACCTTTCGAGCGGTCATTTTCGATGTAAATTATGTGCCAAATAAATAATTAATATAATTTTATTCTAATAATCACAAGGACTTTGCACAATAATTTAATAACATAACGACAAGTTATTTTAAAATGTTTGTTTTGCCTATAATAATACTCACCTACATCAAATATTTAATGTTTATAGCTTATACGATCCCATAAATCAAAGTTACGATACCTTCTAGCAAATTATTTTTAAACATACCCACTGACACAGAATCGAAAGTGTTTTGCGAAACAAACCTATAAATCTACGAAAGGTCACTCACCTCTGATGTCTCCGTGTATTCCTCTCCATGTTCATCCTTATATGTGATGTTTATGTTGGCGACAGTATACGTGTCGCTCGGGAACCGGTCGTCCGCCGGCCCGTACCGCACCGACTCCAACTCACTGCCAGGGTTATGGCACCCCACTAACACCACCCACCCGAACGCCGCCAACCCAGACCACAAACCACGCATCTTCATACCTTACACATTCGATAATAAAACTTCAAAAATGTCACACAATACGCAGGCACGCTCACTCGAACCGTATACGAACACACTTGGCTAACGGTCGATATGTTTTTAAACATTGGCGAGCGAAACGATAGCAGTCGTACAGCACTATTAACACGTCTCGGTTGATGCGCGACCGGCTACGATGTGACGGTAAATATGAAACGACAACACTTTATCAGCGCTGCTATCGGTTAACGAAAACAGACGCACTGGATTAAGTTATGAACACGATAGCATATCGCGGGTATTTAGCACAACACTAGCTGCCTTGGGGAGCTCTGGTAGTGTTCTTCGTTCCAGTTTTGAATTTTGCTTTTTTTATGCAAAGGTCAGGATGCGTTCGGCCAGTTTGTTTCGCTAGCTTTGTTTTTCTTTGAAGTCGACTGCTGCCCCATAACCGGCCAGGAACTTGACAGCGGCAGGCACCTAGAACAATAGAACAGTGACGTCAGACTTATAGTAATTCGGTTTATGGTCATGTAGCCGGTCATAGATATCAATTACTCTGCTTTATAGGTTATCCATACATGATATGCAGTATGTTTAAATTCTGAGACTGTGAGACAATTAGTTACAATTGTTTCAAGATTTGGGCAATTGAAGTGAGAAAACTTTAATTTTTATTTTTTTCTCGACATTGCTCAATGTTACAGCAATACAATTATCTCTATGACATCATCAAAGCAATGGCTGACGACAACATTTCTAGAACATAATAACGGCTATAAAATACTTTTTTTACAACAATAACAAGGATAAAACAGGTCACAAACAATCAATCATTTTTATATTAAATCAGTATCAATTGTTTAGAACAATAATTTATCTATACTAGAGCATTTAGACGATGACTTACAAAGTATTAAGGTTATATCAAATAGACAATTTTCAAAGAATTATGGAATGACGTGCAAATCAAACATCTCAGTTTTTTTTAAATATTATTTAAAACCTGTCTTAATAACGCGACTTATAAGTAAGAGCGAGACACGCTTATCATCATATATAGCGTTATCTCGCTGCCACAAGAACAGCTCGTTTTAAGAGTTCATGGTGCAGGCATTGTTGTAATAGATAAACATTACCTTTCCTTTTCTCAACACACAAGGTAACAAGGTTTTCAATGAATGTCACTGAGTATCTGCTTGGTGGATTTACAATTGAGCAAGTATTGTCAAACTTCACAGTAAAGTGTGAAGGTTGGATAAACTTCAAGAGATCAATGCGAAAGGAACAAATACCGCCATTAAACTTAATTTGAATAAAGAATAAATTGATTACGGCCAGTAACGTCAACGTTTTTACTTTTAAAGTTAGAGGTTGAGGCAATGTTCCTGAAAGTTTCGATTTAATTTATTGCTGCTTTCTAATAATGAAGTTCAAATAGAGACCCGCTCATGTTTATAGTGATACTAGCTGACCCAGCAAACGTTGTTTTGCCGAATATTTTTTTTTCTAGTTGTATGTATTTTTGATGCCACATTATAAAAAAAATAAAATCAAACAATTTCGTCCAAAAAATAAAATATTTTTTTTAGTGTGAGCATCCCTTATCACTGCGAAATAGATCGGGCGGTTAAGCACCGAATTAACGCAGGATGGATGAAATGGCGGCAGGTAACGGGAACGATTTGTGACCCCCACATTCCCCTTAAATTTAAGGGGAAGATCTATAAGAGCATTGTCAGACCTGCTGTCTTGTATGGATCAGAGTGCTGGGCGACAAAAGGGATGAATGAAATACAATTGCATGCAGCAGAGATGAGAATGTTAAGAGGAATGTGTGGTGTTACGAGAGCGGATAGAGTAAGAAATGAGTATATAAGGGGAAGTTTGAAAGTGGCACCGGTTACAGAGAAACTACGTGGTAACCGGCTGTCAGGGTATGGGCATGTTATGCGGAGGAATGAAAATCATGTGGTAAGGAAGGCGTTAAGCATGGATGTGGATGGATATAGGGGGAGAGGACGACCAAAGAAACGATGGATGGATTGTGTGAAAGACGATATGGCTGTAAAGTGTGTTTCTTGTGAGATGACGGCCGATAGGAAGGTATGGAAGAAGATGACATGTTGCGCCGACCCCAAATAAAATAATTGGGATAAGGGCAGGGGAATGATCCCTTATCACTTAGGGTACAATAATGTTGTTCTATCCTCAGACCTACCCAATATGTATACAAAATTTCATAAAAATCGGTCTAACCGTTTCGGAGGAGTACGGTAACTAACATTGTGACACGGGAATTTTATATATTATATTTTTTTATTGCCTAATATCAGGCAATACAGAAACGCTATCAACAGTCTAGACATTCAAACGCAGGTACAGCCTAATCTTTTATCACTGTCATAGTAGGTCAATGTAATCTTAAAAAAAACGGCCAAGTGCGAGTCGGCCTCGTACCTTTAAGATGTTTGCGCAAAACTGTAATTGGTTGGTGATAATTAAATTTGAAGTTACCCACAAAATTTGTCACCCAACAAGTTTATAACCGTAAAAAACTCAACTTCAACTCGATCCTAAAGTTAAGTATCTTAGTATGATGTCGTAGGGGCAATAGAAATACAAAGTCTTTAAAAAAAATCTAATGACTAGCCAACACGGTTCATGATATATATACAGTCTGGTAACAGACGGATGGACGCCGACAGTGGTGCCTCTGTAATAGGCACAGCAGGGTTCCGTTATTACACATAGTCCAAAGAATCCTAAAAAAGCAATGACGTCTTATACCAATATCAGAAAGATAGTATAGATAATTTAGTCTAGATAGCAATAGAATAAGCATCAGTATGTATTTACGTACAATTTTATTCGATCTAAATAGGTCGTTCGGTGCGGTCAATAGCCTATGAAAAACTTCAATGTGTGAATCATTGATAGTTTGTATTGCTAATTTTCATTGAATTTTTAATACGTGAAGGAATAAGGTATTTTTTCCCACATTTTTATACACTCACTTTCTTGTTGGAGTCGTTCCTGTTGGATTTTTGTAACTCAATTTTGAGGCACTTTCCGATAAACTAGCAGGATGAAATTTTCAGGATAGCTTCAAACCCGATGACAATGCACTTTACAACAATAAATTCTGTCAAAAATTGATAAAATTTGACACTTAAAAACGTTTTTTGAATCTCTTTTATTATTTCATTTATACACTCACTTTCTTGTTTGTTTGTTTGTCGTTCCTGTTGGATTTTTGTAACTCAATTTTGAGGCACCTCCCGATAAGCTAACAAGCTGAAATTTTCTGGATAGCTTCAAACCCGATGACAATGCAATTTACAACTATAACAACAGCAGGACTGATTTTGATAAAAATTAAATGGAGTGATATTTAAAAACATGGGTATTTAGATTTTTTTAATCTATTCATTATTATTAAATATGGTAGGTATAGGTATTTTACGAGTCTTTGGCATGCAGTGGGATTGTCCGAAAGGGTTACTGTGGCTCCGATGCAGGAAAGGCAAAGTCGGTACGATTTTCTATAAAATAAATTTGTATTTCGTAATTGTCATGCATTTGTTTTTTTTTTGCATTTGCTTGAAAGTCTAGAATGTTTGCTTGTAGATACCTACATAAATATTCACAATTTACGTGTGATCGACCGCTAATGACCGTGATCGTAAGTATTAACTCCTTGCTATTCGCAACTGTGTTTTGTATTAAAATAATTGTAATTGAGATGATGTCACTGACCTTCGGAACGTTAACTTGTCAATAAGTCCATATGATAAGTATTTTCTGAAGTGACTCATGTTTTTGTGATATTCAATTATTTATACATATACAAACATAGCTGTTGATCTCAATTATCATATATTGATCTTTGATAGTTATTTTTGGAGTTCCGAACCTAAAGGGTAATAACGAAACCCTACTGCTAAAGAACCGCTGTCTTTCTGTCCGTCTGTCACCCGGCTGTGTCTCATGAACCATGTCAATAACAAGACAGTTGAAATTTTCACTAAAGATGGATTTCTGTTGACGAAACTTGAAGCGTTTTTGAAACGGCCATAAATTTGTTGGGTTAGAGATATACTTTTACGGAACCCTCAATTATGATAGTCAGACTTGCACTTGACCTGTCATTTTTTTAATTTAAAGAATACATCCAACATATAAATACCTTAACTGTGTAGGTCAAATAAGGTATTCAGCCTCATCCGATAATATTTAAGTCAACCTCATATAACTTGTACAGAGGTTGTATAGAAGACAACTAATCTTAAATCTCAATCCCTTTATGTCACACCTGCGTTTTCACAGAGGATTGTTAAAATAATCCATTATCATGATCAAAAAAAACAAAATCATAAAACATATCATCGTACTTAACCTACAAACCAATTGCATATTTTATAGCATAAATCAGACAGTATTAACCAAATCTATATTCTATGGATCAGTCAGTCATTGAACTTGATAACATCTTAGACAAATGACCTTCAAAAGTAGGATGTCAGTTCATTGCCATTTATAAAGGGATGGATTTATGGTGAAGGTTTAGGAAAAAGGCCTATAAGTGGCATTGGCTTAATCAAGTTGCGTGGCGTTGGCCCGAAGACAGGACGTTGTTCCTTGTTCAAGGTGCGGCAAGTTCATTCCACTGTGTGCCGGTGTTTTATCTAATCACTAGAATTTGCACGCGAGTCTGCCTGTGTTACTAAAATACTATCGTTTGATCCTGACAGGTGCGACAATATGACGTTTTCAAAGTCATGACGTAGTTTCCTAATCTTTCTAAAACACCACTAAGGAATGATGAAGGAAAAACTAAAAAAAATATGAAATTCGTTTTGAAATTGTAATCCGAAATCGCCAATCCGGTGAGAGCTAGCGTGGTGATTAATACTTAAACCTTCTCAATGTGGGAAAAGGCCTGTACCCAGGTAAAGGCTGTTACTATCATTAAACTATGTATTTGGAACATCAAATGACTCTATACAAAAATGAATTGAAATATTTGTGAGCAAGTACAGATGCAGCAGGTTTTAGCGAATCTAAAGCCTGTCTTTGTTCTTTATGTCTATTCATGTGCGGTCAACCATACATTTGTATGACGTCTAGATTGCATGGGATTTTAAACGGTGTAACGTCAGTAGACTTAACAACACGTATTTATAATGTTGTAGTTTTATATTTGTTTATGTTATTGTTTTCTTTACATTAAACCATCTAATAAATAATCCACAAATTCCGCATAGCGCCATCTAGTGTCAAACTAGGCATAGCTTGTATTATGAGTACTAGACAAAATAATGATAAGCATACCTACTTATATGACAACTGAAACATTACACCAGCCACGAACAAATTATTGTGATCATAACACAAAGATTTGCATTGCGTGGAAATCGAATCCTCGACCTCCGGTATAGCAGTCAACTCGTTGCCGCTTCGTCTACAACTTGTGTTGTAAACCTGCAGTAGACGAGGTTAAGATATTTCCAATTTTTTCCAACTCAGTTCATATCTGGCTGAAAAAGTGTCGTGTTTCGCTTAACTCCAGGACAATCAATTGAGTATATATGTAAATATTCAACCTTTTACACTTGACGCATTAATGCATTATCAGTTGATGGTCTGATCTCGTATATACAAGCTTTTAGGCTCGCGTACCTATGTATATGGTGATAGTAGCCTGAATCGTCGGGCATCGGAAAAATACGTCGACTTATGACGAAGTACCCAAAAGTATCAGATAGATTTTGATAAACCAACCTTTCTTGGTGTCCAAAGGGTAAAAATAAACTCTATTACTAAGGTATCAATATGGTATCAATATATGTCAAGTGTACGTTTGTCACTCATTATCATCATCGTCTCATTAACCGTTGTATGATAATATATTTCTGTTTAACAACCAAAATCTAACAATAAGGCTAAATCGGTGGGTTTCCATTTTATTCCAGCCTTTTTGTACGGAACCCTCACTGCCGGGAGTTTAACTCGCGCTTTCCCGGATTTTATATCCCATCACTATAAAACATCAAAAACTAAGCCAGAAAAGTTGTTGACCAGAAAATTCTTTGTTTGCGAAGGCCGTTATAACAATGTTGGCACAATTTTTTACTAAGCCGCTTTGCATTGTTTGTCTCATCTCGGTCTCAAGATCAAGTCCATGAAGTGACGTCACGATACGAAAAAGTGTATTTAGTAGGTAAACGCTTACGTATACACCTGTCTACAATGTCTAGTGAATGTTTATACTTTGAATTGTAAATAATAAGGCTGTTTACACATGCAACTCTGGTGAAGACAAAATTAGAGTGAAAAGGATCAGTGATTGTGAGATCGAAAACAGTTTTTTGATACAAAAAGGTATTTGACAAAAAAAAAATCTGTTAGACAGATTTTCAAAAAACATTGGATACGTATTTTTTCTTTTAACTCGTCAGCAAGGGGATACAGTGATTTAAAGTCACCTGTAACGTCACTTGCCAGTGCATTTTCTCCTAGCAAGTGGTGTTTTAAAACCCACCACCAAACGTAATTGCTTTTTATCTTAATAACTTTTTAATATTTTGATAAAATGAATAATACTTATTCAATATTTTTTGTTAATCTGCCTGATGGACTAAAGATGACTATACAGGTTTATATTATAAGACTTAGTCGCATACCCTATAGCGTCACCTGACAGTGTCGTCCGTTATCAGGGTGATGCCTCTCAATGGCGTGGAGTGCTTTGTCACATTTCTATCGCTACAATAATAATTAAAAGGATGCGGTAGGGGCCTCTCTTTTTGGCAATGCTTTCGAAATAATAGTTATCGAGATTAAAGCATCACGTTTAATACTTCGTGTGAAAGCATCCTATGTGTTTGCGGTAGTTTCAAGTGCGCATAGCAACGTACACACTACAGATAACAATTAAATAATTAATTGTATGACAAGACAAGAGTCTATATTACTTACTCGTATGTAAATTCTGATAGCAAGTGATTGTTATAAATATGTTGAAGTTTAAGTGACGCCTAGTCACAGAATTATTGTTTATGTTTTTCCGACATGTTTTAAAACACATTTAAGGGAACCGTGTTGTGTGTTGCCTGTATAACTCCATACCATTCTCATGAGAAACTTTTTTTTTAAACCAAGTTTCTAGATTGGTTTGTGCTCTTGAAGTCATCGTATTCGAAAAGACAATTCAAACGAGTGTCAAATCAATTTAATGATGTTGATTGCGTTTTTAGCGGAGCTGAAGATGATGTAGCCACCTTCCAGCTCCAGCAACAGATCAGCCCTATGTCATGACATACTACTGTATGGTATTATATAGTTAACTAGAAATTGGATCAAATAATTTGCAAAATTTGATTAGACGTACAACGAGAAAGCTTGTTAAATAAAACGTCTTCACCAAGATCGCGTCTTAGATCAATTCGCAGCCAACAACATGAGATTAACGTCGCTTATTTAAACCAGCATAGAAACATGGTTGACCTTAAAAAACACATAAAACCTTATCGGAGCGCTCCATATAAAGTGGAGCATGAAAAACAAAAGTTTTAAGGAAATCGCTCGTGAAAATGCTATAAAATGACGGAGTAAACTTAGATGTATGACGGACGGAAATTGAATAGGCATTTTAAAGACTGAGGGGGATAGATATCGACGCACTAACCTCCCGTCTCATTTTATCTCGGCGTAAACATTTTTGTCGTAATAGTTCATCAGTAGTCACATAGGCTATGAATCTTGAGTCTGTTTCGACGCTTTTTCTTTAGGTAGCCAGTTAGGTTAATTCATCAGCATTGATCTCAAAATTGATAATATAAAGTAAAGAAGCACTGATGATTTTTTCAAAACTTCTGAGAGTTTGTTATAAGTAAGTTGGTATTGCTACCTACTGCTAAAGAGGAGACCCTCGCTACTGGTACCTGTCTGTCTTAAGCTGCTGCCGATAAAACAGCAAACCAATCTCAATCATTTCACTAACGTCATGGAGTTCAATTTACACTGAAAGAAAAACCACTATCAACAGCATCTTTACCCTTATCAATTAAATACTATAATATTTATTTCTGTTGTTTAATTTCCCGTTTCCGTGAAAATAATTCCGTAAGCCTTCATTTCTGGTTATTACAAATTAATTCGTGCAATGCCACTGAAACTTCCTAAAAATAGATGACATATATTATAACATTCAGTATCTGCGTTCCGTTCATTTGATTTAGGTTTAAATGTATAATTGAGGGATTATCGCGCTATCATATATATGTTAATTGAAGAATGATTACCGTGTTTCAGAAGGCAAGTTAAATTGTGGGTCCCGACTGTTGTTCCTACATCTTTGACAGTCGTTACAGGTAGTCAGAAGCATGAAAAGTCTGACAACCAGCCAAGAATGATTACATACACACATGCTGTCATATTTTATGAATTGAACTGCGTTGATGATTTTGATTTACAAGGGATTGAATCAAAGTATTTGCTGTTACATTTAGAAAAAACAATCGGTGAGAATCGTCAAAATCTTTTTCCATAGAAAAGCCGCTTACTACTTGCAATGAAACCTCCTTGTATATAAGTTTTAGTGGATATTGTGTTGTTATCTAACGCGGCAGAATACTACAGTCATTTATTGATAACTTGTTGTCTGCCGCATTGTTTAAAGATACTTTACTTATCTTTTCATTGTCATAATTGTTTATTTGGACGAACTAAATGGTAACTGAATTTAGTTATGTTTTGATATAGAGTTTAGATAACGGAACTTCTGTTGAATATTTGATAGAAAATCTGCTTTGGGTACGTGCAATGATTTGGAATTAATTTAAAAATAAAATGCCTATTCATGGTTAATTAGAACATACAAATTCTTGAGTCTCTTGCCATAAACAAGAAATCACTACATTGTTTGAACCATTTTTAGTATGCTTTATAAAAATCTTCTAAGTATTTATTTTCTACACGATTGTACAAATTAATTACATCTACAAAAGACCCCATTTATTTCTGAATTGTCTTCGTGTTCGTCGGAAATAACCAACTTCTATTTGTTTCCTTAATTGGCGAACTTTTTATAGACTTCGTTCAGCATCCATCATCTCTGACAAGAGTTATACAAGCGGTAAATGTATTTAGTTTATTAAAAAAAATGGGAGTAATGAACATCAATTATTTCAAATCTAATATACATATAAAATTCTCGTTTCACGGTGTACAAAATTGAACTCCTCCGATTCTCATGTAATTTGTGCGCATATTGGATAGGTCTGAGAATAGGAGATGTATTTTTATAGGGCCTATTTTATTTTATTCCCTACTAGCTTTTCGCCCGCGGCTTCGCCCGCGTCTCTTCATAAGTCCGGGAGAAAAACTATCCTATGTTCTTTCTCAAGGTCAACTCTATCTCTACCAAATTTCATTAAAATCAGTTCAGTGATTTAGGCGTGAAAGCGTAACAGACAGACAGACAAAGTTACTTTCGCATTTATAATATTAGCAGGGAAGTAGGAATAACTAATTTGTATGGCGAAAGAACTTTTGCTGGTACAGCTAGTCTTTAATGTGATTTTTTTCTCTCATTCGTCTATTGTTATTTAGCATTTTCCTCCATATTTTTGTTTAATTGACTGTAGGTCTAACATAATATTGGTTTTTCCAATCGTATATTGAAAGTAATAAAATACAGTAATGTCTGTTATCACGAGAAACCCTACGAAATTACTTTTTTATGATTGACAATATTGGTTTGCATACGAAGTTATGAACCGTTTTCGTCGACACCGCATGTCTACTTAAAAATCGATCAATTCTGCGACATTGGTGAGTTCTATTTATATAAAGCGAAGGTAGGTGAAAGATGGGGTAATCATTCTTTTACTGTCAGGAATATAAGAGTTTTGGACGAAATTGTATTCTGTGGGACTTCGCTTATAAAAACTCTCTGAAAGAAAATGAGTTTACATTGAAATGGAAACTACATATGTATTTAATTTCATGTTTTTGTGTCTTCAATATTCGACATTTTGATAACAAATTCGGGTTTATTACATTCAGAACTTAAAAAGAAAAAGACAAAATTGAATGGAATTAAACTGAAAATTCTATTTCTTTTGTAGGAAACCAGATCTTGCCTTATCAGCGCTACAACTGCAAATAGTAAACTATAAAATTGAAGTTACAAGTTGAACCAAGGTTGAGGGACGATAATACAATCACTACGATACGCCTTGACACGACAAACAATCAACAAAAAGCTAGGCACCTCTGCAGTCCTAGTACATTGAGTAGACAGACTTCATTCTTTCTTAAACCCTGATGCAAAAGGAGTATAAAAAATGGCGTGTCTGTCTGTGGCATCATGGCTCCTGCATGAATTGAGGGCTTCCAATTTAGTTTGTTTTGTGTTAGAGATAAATTAACTGAAAGTTTTTTTATATAACACGACTCCCGCGTTAAGGAATTTAATCCTTGTGTCGTTTAAAAGTTGTGGGTGGGGGGGAGAAAAAAGGTTTTTCAAATTTATTTTGTTTATAATTAACTTTATCTAATCAAACTATTATTATATAGAAACTGGGTCATGTTCCATACTATCTCGTTTATAGGTGAACGACTCTGCATGAGTGCGAATGACCTCTCGCATTAGTCGGCAACAGTGCAGGTATAAACAGAAGGCACACTCGATTTGTTCCTCGAAAATTCGCGAATACACTTGAAATGATGAATTGTTTGTGACATCATTGTTTGTAAATGCATTACACATAGTGTAAACTAAATTGCGTCAGTGCGTATGATTGTATGCGTATGATATATGTATTATGATTATGAATACTAGTTTCTGCACGTGTGTCTTATTTGTAAGATGTGTTTGGAATGTACTCGAGATTACGAAAGCTATCTAGTAAAGATGGTGTTAGATATATGGTCTTTAAAATTACGTCCAGAATATTTATTAACTCTTTTGTGACAGTAAAGAGTTTTAATTTTTTTTAATTAACAGTACTTTTGCGACTTATCCGTGCAGTTCCACAATACCGTCTGGTAGGGTGTTATCATAACGACGTCGTATTATTAATAAAATATTTACAAAACTGTGTGTAGTGTATAATGTTTACATTATCGTGTATTATTAGCACCCAATTTTATTCTCGACAGCTGAACAAACGGAACATAGTATGAATCGGACCGCAAGATTTGATGATTTAAAAAATCTTGAATCGTATTTATTATCCGAAGCATACCTAAAAGGTTTGCATATGTTGCTGGTTAACGGATTTATCCCAGTTTTTGCTCTACGATTGGAAAAACCCAGATATATATGCTAACTATAGTAACTATACTATAAATCACACACTAATCATCTATTAGCCTACATCAGTCTATAATACATTATTTTATTACACGTCGGTAGGTATAAGTTTCTCCTGATTCGGGAGCACTGCAAAATTATATCTTCCTCTTGACCAATTATTTACAGACATACTTAAAATATTGCTGAATCACACCACCAAATGTCATCGTCTGATTAATTATATTTCCAAGAATCGAGTTCAACGAACTGCCATTAATAATCAACTCGTAAAACTGCTTTAGGGTCGATAACTCAACGAGAAAAAAGTTAAAAACAAATAAAGCACACCCAATTTTCCGTTCACCAACTCCTAATTACATGAAACGGAGAATTTGTAAAAAAAAAACAACGAAACGAAGAAAAACTTCTGCCCTAAGCGACTACGAGAAAAACAAGCCTCTTGTTATTGAGTTACAAAGCGGAAACGAAGGAAAATAATTATTTTAGGGAGGTTCAATACAGTAGAATATATTTTCTTAAGATGACATATCATTAGTAACAACTTAGTGTACTTAAAAATATTTGCTATGCATTTTTATTATTTATTATTCCCTTAATTCAGTTGTTTATACTAAGTTGGTATCACTTAGGGTCTAAACAGACGGACCGCATTTCAACTGCAATCCAACTGCAAATTTTCAGTTCGAATGCAGTTGACACGACTACAATAAAACTGCAAACCAACCGTGTGGTCCAATTGCAGTCGGCGTGCAGTCATGTGACGGTTGCTGTAACGTAAGGCGCTAGAGAGTCGGACTGCATTTCAACTGCAATCCAACTGCAAATTTTGCAGTTCGAATGCAGTTTGAATGCGGTCAGTCTGTTTAGACCCTTACATAGATCTTTGAGTAGAAGTTATAGTATCTCAACACTTAAGCAAATATAATATAATATTCCAAAGAAAGTTCTACTGTAGCAAATGCAGCAACATGCTCCCACCATTCTAATCCACCTTAGCATACATCATCAACATCTAACTAAATTCATTCACCCTTGAGATATACTAAGAAATGAAAACCCAAACATCTTACACATGCTCAAATCAAAACATCGCAGATTGGGATACGGAAGTTCAGTATAATGGGGAAGGCAAGGTTGTATGGCGGCCGTGACAACAGGCGACCTTGAAAGCCCGACCAGGGGTAGATACCATAGAGCTATACTCTATAACCATGAATAATACGCATAGCTTGATGACGTAGCTATCTTATGTAAGGAGGAACGAAACATCGCGTAAGAAAAGATGGAGGAAAGAGGAACTTGGCTTGAGAATGGATGATCATGGTGTAATGGTAAAGCTAAGTAGAAGGGCAGACAAGTTCCATTAAGAAAAAGTTATTGTTTCGCATTGCGAGTTATAATTTATTGTATTAAAAATGGGATTATCAATCTAGCTGAGTGGTTAATTTTATCGATCAACTTATTTAAGATTTTAAGGTTTTTTTTATCACGCATATAAGGGATCATCACTTTACCGTACCTGAGGTTGAGTGATGATCAAGGTGGCTGGCAAAGGCTGGATGCGAGCAGCCGATCACGATGGCGTGCAATTGGTGGGGCCTATGTCCAGCAGTGGACGAATATTGGCTTATGAAGATGATATAAGGGATGGTACGTCTAATATCTAATAGCATAATTGTAATACTAAGTAAAAATGAATAAAAACATAAAAGATCTAAAGAAATACTGCACAGTAATGTACGTCGTACGGTTCTTTCAAGTCATTACATAAGCAACAATTACTGTTCTAGGTTAGGGGCGGTTATTGGTAATGGATTTCGACGAGGCTGTTTAACGACCGTAGTACCGGCCCTGTCCTTGTCACACGAATACCATAACTACAAAGCATTCCGAAAGGTGTATTATGAAAAACAAACTCATAATTTTGCTTTATCCGATCTTAAAGTAATTTTGGTAAGAATATTCATCGGTGATTACATAAGACCCTTTTGAAATACTGTAATGAATTTACCTGATTTTAAATTAATAAACCTTAATACATGCATAATGGAAACTGCTTTCCACTGTTACTTGAAATGAAATGAAATGAAATGAAATGAAATGAAATGAAATGAAATTTCCTAAATTAATGATATAACAAACTAACGTTTCAAAAGCAAAAGCTAGCATGACAAACAAAACAAAACAACGAGTAAAAAGTGGAACAAGAGAAAGAATACAAAAGTTTATAATGGTGTGGATTTTTTGGCAAGTTTTCCATTGGCCTTGACAGCAACCTTGAGCGTAATTATGACGTAGAACGTATAATTTCGGCAACGTGGAGCATGTTTAATTAAAGCCTTACTTCACCAAATATTTTTTTGGAAGTATCATCATCAAAACAATATTTAAAAGACCAAGATTAAAAAAAAACTAAGCTCCAAAGTGCAAAAAAAAACAAGAAAAATGTTAGGAAGGTTTCAAAATTGGAACACGACACGATACTCATCCCATCTCCATAATTAAACATGGCCACACAAAATCAATTCAGGCTAAAAACATTAAAAATAAACAGGTCGATGCGCACCTCACTAGCAAGGGTCGCCATCGCGTGACTTCAGTCGATCATGAACTTCAAACCAAGGCTGCCATGAACTTGGCTTATGGATGCTATGGGTAATGGGCCAGCTTGACATTGGGCCACCCTATTGGCCATGGCTGGCTAGTAAAGCTCACTTATTATGGGGTGAGGGTGTTCGAATGGCGTTTCTGTTAAATTATTTTACGATTTGAGTGCATGCTATTTTTATGGGGCTTATATCGTCAAATGCATGGGTTTTATTTCTTTTTTTATTGCGTACACACAACTTTTATATTTATTTGGCAAATAATTTCACTGACACTTAACTCGTGGATTTGGATCCCTAACCAACTCATTTATTTTTATATAGCCCTTCGTGAGGGCAAAGAACTTCTCTTCTGTAAATCGAGAACCTCTCTATCTTTGCATAAATTGCTAGAATACTATGATAAATTCCTGCCTCAAAGTACGAAACACCTTAAACCAAATTATACAAACGATAGATGATCTCAAGGACATAAATAAGTTCAACGAATCAAATATGTCAAAAGAGCAAATAATAAAATTAATAGCGTCATACATCTGAAAGAAGAAACCTAACCGCAGTCTTTGAGTAATGTTGTCATTAGGATGACTGAGTAAATAATTTACGAAACGACTTGGTACCAGTCATCAAATTGATACTCAAATTTTATTTACTGCTATAAAGCGAAACGAAAGTAATACGCATGAACATGAACTTTATGCTATATAAACATAAGTGAGTGTACTTTTATCTTCAGAAGTGTACTCCGAGATAAGTTTTTACTAAAGATACATAAGCCTTATCTGATTTTATTCTATCAATTTCTCCAGACGGCTTTCTTTGAGGTGCTTTATCATCCAAGGTTTATAACTTCAGGCAGTTCATGTATCTCTTCCGTTCCTTTTTGGTTTCATTAGTCACACTTTCTTTAAAATATATCAAAATCGATTTAGCAACAGCGCATAATAGAACAGTCTTTATCAAACAAGTAATTTATTTTTCAATTTTCATGTATAAGGCATTATCTACCAGTCAAGAATCCTTTGGGTCAAATGGAGAAGCAGCTGGGACGGGTACAACAACTAACTATGGATAATCATGCATAATATACGAACACATACGTTTTTTCTCCTGACTTATCGCTCCATCCTATTTAGGAGCAACCAGTTAAACTGCTAAAGCATGCTCCTAGGATCAATAAAGAGCTTGTCGGTCCCGACTGTCGAGTTTCCCATAATTTATACCATCACTCACTCAGAACGGTAGATCACTTCCTCATAGCGGGTTTTTGTGCCAACCAATCACAGCGAGAAATGGAGCGGAGACTAATAATTGACTTTTTTTTAATGTTGACGCTCCACAGACTTCCGTATCAAAAAGAAAAATATGAGTCTGAAAACCGTCTCTATGGAAATCAATTGACATCACAAGGTCGTTCTTCTAGTTTTCGAAGCTTGTCTTTGATAGCAGGTTAATAGAATCCGAAAATCAGAAAGTTATTTATAGAGTTAAAATGAGGTATTCTAGGTATATTGAACCAAATAAAATGATTTCATGAATGTTCTTGACGAAACCTTTGTAATGGAAAAATGGATTGAATGTGAAATTGATTGAAACAATACATAATAGCCAATCTTGATGTAAATAGAACACGTAATATTTTCTAAAAATAGGCAATCTTGTATAAAATGGAGTCAAAGGATATAAATTTTGACTTTTTAGGCAGAAAAACTCAATTGCATCTGCAGCGCGTAAGTGTGTGTAATAGAGATGCAGGTTCGACTCCAAGGCAAAAACCAATTTCTTGCTTGCTTATACTTATGCTTAATTATTCTAAGAGACCGCTGAGAAACCATGAAGGAAACCTGAATTATAAATATTGGAAAATCTGAAACCGTCAACACGTGAGAGCGGGCGTGATGATGCACACCTAAAACTTGTCTATATGAGAGGGAGCCTGCTGCAGTGGGACAGCTATATATAGGCTAAAGTTCAACAAATAAATCGATAGTTTTTAAAAGAAACTAATATTTTTTTATTATGAAATAGTAAAAAGTATATTGTTTCCGATTTATTACGATTTAAACTCTTAGCAATTTCTATTTCCTTTTTGTGACATACTGATTTACGAACTGTACTTCAAGTTTGAGTGCCAATGTAACAATATTTATCGTTATTCGTAATGTGCACGTAAATACGTGATTTTACTACTATTACGACGTTTTTACGCAATTTGAAGCATTCATACGATATACTTCGTTCCGTGTTAACTGTGAAAAGGCTTATTGTTCAGAATACCTAAGATGAAAAATTTAATAAAGTTAAAAAATCTAAAAGCAAACTTTTTAAAAGTCACTCCATTCAAATTTGATCAAAATCGGTCCAACCGTTTCTATTTTTGTAAACTGCATTGTCGTCAGATTTGAAGGTACCCTAGCTAAGGTTATCGGAAAGTGCCTCAAAATTGAGTTACAAAAAACAAACCAGTACGACAAACAAACAAAAGTGAGTGTATCAAAACGTGGGAACAAATAATGCAACATTAGCGTTAAAATGTGTCTTTTGATCCTTGACGAATCTTAAGGAGCGATTTCTGCAATTCAGTACAGTTATTGTACATAAAATTATAATTATTCTCAAGTACCACACACATAGATGTGCTCTTCAAGAAGACAATTTCACATTTTTCGTCGAAACAAAATTATAATAAGAAAAGCAAAAGATATGAGAACAAAAGGAAAGCTTCTTATTCTATCTTTACAATTCTCTGTACAGCCTGCGTCAGTATTCTGCGAATAGCTATCGAACACAAGTTAGCGAGACGCTGTCATGAATTATCTTGTTCCTGGGAGAGAGGAGACATGTACATTAATAGTTACCAAGAATTGGTATGAACTTTATGCTTATTATATTGACAAAATGGTTTAATCATCGGATTTGGGAGCACAGGGGCGTACCAGACGCCTGCCAGACGGCGCTATCATGTATCACACGCGACTCAAAGAGATGACAAGCTCAGGTGGGGATTTGGGCCGATGTTTGCCGAGCCAGTGGGATTGTCCAAAATGGCTACTGCAGGCCCGGTATACAAAGGACAAAGGAGCTTTAGATAGTGGTCTGTCCTGCCGCTTAACCCAAAGCGGAAGATTCCTAAAGAAAGATTGTCGCAGTGGAGGGAATAAAACGATGAACGATTGCAACATCTTGAAGAAATAGGGTCTAGTTTGCAAGACGTTGCAATTCTTCATCGTTTCATTCCCTCCACTCCTTCCAATCAAAGACGTACCACTGACAGTCCATCGGGGAAAACACCGTTAAGAAATATTGACGACCGAAATGGAATCTTATATCCCAAATTTATAAGTAAGCAAACATGGTGATCAACATTCGTTCCTTGGTTACGTAGGCACAAATATTTCTGATGATATAGAAGTTTGTTTGAAGGGTGATTATATTTTATGTTTCTATGTGAACTTATTCATCACGCCAATAAGGGTTTACGTGCGAATTACCCCATAAACTTGATGCTATCACATAGTAAAGGGTTGCTGGATTTAGCAGCATATGATGCAATATCTGTTACCTATGGCTATGTATATTTTATGTACATAATGATAAAACAAGAGGGCAAATTAACACGCAAACAAACAGTCATTGTTCTACAACAACAGGTATTGTAGAAAAATGCGTTTTGAGTAAATTTACAGTACAATTACGTAATATCAAATATCTATTTAATTATCGGCGTGAAAAGTGTCTGCTAATGTCACAACATATAAGTCGTTGAACTAGTGAACTTGCAAAAATAATGTTTTCTCTGTACTTTTACGATATTCTTTTCTTTGGTTATTTTAGTGTTTAGTTGTAGTTACATAATAATTTATTTCACTAGACAAGAAACGGCTATTGTTATCGGGCTTTCAATTAGGAATTTAAAATCAGATATAGTTTTGACAGTTAAGCTAGTAATATTTTAGATAACTGTAATATATTTAAAAGTTTATTCATATGAGTAAAACGTCCATATGTAGACAGGTACCACACCTTCGTCTCATCAAAGGTTATACCCAAAATATAAATAAAGTTTAATTTATTAATTATACAGGAAAAACCTTTTTGTTTATTAACTAGACAACTTCACAAGCTTAAAACCACAGATATTTTATTGATATGTAAATGAATGTTTTATGAAGTGTTTATAAATGTATAGAGGATATTTAATTGTTGATATTTTAATATAAATAAAAGAGTTTTGCGGCCTAAAAGTTTACTTATGTCGGGTTTAATTATGTAGAGTATTGACCTTTGATAATGTACATTGAATGACTAATAGCAACTGTTGAAAATGTAATTTATGTTGTATGTATAAGTAAATCGTACTTAAAATAAAAATAGACGTAATTTGTGTTAAATGTATCCACGAACAACATTAAAGAAATCAATATACCTTCTACCATTGTAACTCATATCGCTGACGATCTTAACGCATACCGCGCGGGCTGGTTTCATGCGGCCCAGAACAGAGATCGTGGAAGGATTTGGGGGAGGCCTTTACCCAGCAGTGAGACACAGTGGGCTAGATAAAAAAAACTCTAATCACCAAGACTGAAATTTTGTAACCTCTTGGAAATCCTCTTGGGTTTTCACTGGCAAAGAACCTTTGTCACCTGTCTCTTAATGTCACTGACGAGTCAATAGAATTGACAAGAGTAAGTATGAGTGACTTAACAAGAACTGCATCTAAATTCTAAATATGCAACAAGATGTTGTAATAACAAATGATTAAAACCCGTGCGATTTTCCCTGGAAACACCTAGACTATAGTACAGTACGCACAACTACAAAATCTTGCAAAATGAACCTTATCGTCTACAAATAAAGTCGATTATTAATCTGAAACGGTTTCCTCTTGCGCCGTTGTATTTGCCTATTATAGTGAGAATCCAGATTTATTGTTAGTTCGATAATACAATGGAAATGTATTATCGTCTTTTGTTTTTCTTGAGATCAACGATCAAGGGGCTATTAACACTTGTCAAAGTATGTCTGACTTATGTGCTGTGGTTGGAAAGAGATGGCGCTATACGGCGCTTTCACAATCAAAATAATTTAATTTCATGGGGTAATATTTTGATTCCATAGCTTCAACACATCGCCATCTAGTCTCAAACTAATCAGAGCTTGTGTTGTGAGTACTAGACAACTGATAAACTTACTTATTTCATTACGTATAAATTACACGCAAACAAAACAAATAATCATCACACAATCACTTGCCCTGAGCGGGAATCGAACGTACAACCTCCAGTATAGCAGTAAGGGATACTATTGTCCTGGTCCTGGGAATCTTACCCAAGACCTCTGGTTATAACAGTCAAAGCCTCTAACCGCTAGACCAACAGGCTAATCAGATGATAGAAGGAGCCTTAGGACTGTTGATATGAGGAAGCGAGAGGACGCATACCAAAACGTATAGCGGTGTCTCGCTCCCACAAATGCAATGATTCTGCAATAAAAACCCATAGTCCCATAATACTAGTTTTGTTTATTATAATCCTCGTCTATATATGAATAACAATCCGAACAGCTGTTTATATTTCATGCTTTAATACACGAGATAACATTGGAATGTATAAATTACGTAAATGCCAGACTACTATAGAGAAATATATTTTATGGCTATTAATGAAGACTTCATTAGGAGGCTAATGTTTTCTATATTTGTTTTAAATCTGGGTTTGAATTAGACGTGTTTCTTTTTTATTGTCTTTGTCATTGATACTAGGAATTATAATCTGAAGTAAATACTATTTTATCCTAATCTGTAGATATGTATTTTTAATGTAAAATATATATAAAATAAAATTTGATTTGCACCCCTACCGCTGCGTCAGCTCATGATTAAGGACTCCGGTTGGATACGCAACTAGTCGGGTAATCCCGATAAATACGCGTGAGTAAACAGACCGTCACGAAAATTATCAACAATTAAGGACAATATCGGCACTTAGCAACTGACTAGTTTTAATTTAAATAACAAGGCTAACTGCAAACATTATCTTATGCACCGAAAAAACAAGTCCATTCAGAATTTTATTAATACCAAACTATATTATCAAAACTAGATTATCTAGATCTATAAAACAACTAACAATTTCCATGTATTAATCCTACATCATCATGTATTATAAACGCAAATGTTTGTATGGATGGATGTTTGTTTCTCTATTTGTACAAAAACCACTGCACACATTTAGACGGAATTTTGTACATCGAAAGTTTTTGTACCGATTTTTTGTAAACGTTTGATTTTTTGGATATGTAGCCGGCGACGCCGGCGCCGCTGACAACAGCTTTAAAGTTGACATATCATAACATCCATCTATAGTTTAGGGTCTAATAATAGATTCACAAACGTATGTAATTAACAAACATTACAAAAACAACGAATACAAATCAGTTATATTTTTAACTGACTTTTAAAAGACTGATTAACATTGATTGTGTAACTCTTTCCTCTTATATTTTTCTTTTTCAATTTTATACCACCTTTATATCTATTTAAATAACATGAAACTTGCGTAACCAAGTCTTTAGGTTAATTAAAACGGAAGGAGTTGCTTAATGGTGACATCCCGCTTATGTAATTGATTTGCCTATATGCCTATTTAATCTGATGTCTGTGCTGAATAGGTATATCTCTATGGCTACTAATAACACAAAGATGTTAAAGTTTGTGTGATTATGACATTGTAGAGGGCAATTTCAGTATCTACAGAACCGATTTTGGGAAATGGTTGCCTGTTAGTAAATTGTTGTGTAAAACTGTGAAGATATAAAACAATAATTAAATTAATTGTACTAGCTCCTGTTCCCACTCTAAGCGGTGGGTTTCACAAACATTCAAGTCATTATGCACGAAGACACCCAGATTCAGAACTAGCATTCGTGGATCACACTAACCTGGTCCTACGGGGATTCAACCTGTGCGTGGTCACCTCAATCACTCGGCTATACGTGCACTCCAACAACTTTGTTATTATTATAATTATTTATTTTAAAACAAGACTTTGTAGGCTATCGATTGCATGGGAAACACATGTGGTGTTATGGTTATTCTCGAGAGTCAATGCCTCCGTTAATAGCTTTTACAACACCCACATAAATATCCATTATCTAATAAATCAGCTGTGAAAACATGTATGTGTGTCGCAACGACGCTACTGTGGAGAAAACCGAGGTAGGTTTTCTCCACACTTTTTAAAAGTAAGACTTCTTTGAAATGACAGAGCGAGATGCCGCTCTACAACGTGTATTTCGTTGTCCCGTTTGTACAATAAGTAGTCTTATTTGTAAGCCCTTTTAATTAACCCCGATGCAAAAAAAAAGGGTTATTAAGGTTACATCTCCCGAATGGATTGGGGGATCAAACGAAAAAAAACAAAATTGAATAGTTTGTTTTTTGTTGTTATGATTGTTTGTTTTAATTATGTTTGTGTTCTAAGAATTGATAGATAAAAAACGATCAGCAGTTTAAAGGTTGTGGGGGTAAAATTTCTACTAAAGATGATTCGTCATGTGGGTTAGTGTCGGGTTTCACGAATAGCATAGTAACAGAAGTCATCACGCCAAACCAACTAAGCGCGACGTGTCGTGGACTTGATCCCCGCGTTTCACAAGCATTTTGTGTGATCCACAAATGATTTCATGCATGTGACTTGAATATTTGTGCGACAGCGACACAAGGAATAAAAGATGCGTAAAATATAAATTAAAAAATTGAGTAAAATTATATTTTGAGGGAGTCGTTGAAAAAAATAATGTTATATTCTATTGCGATCACACTTCTAGTTTTACAACTTTATCTTGCTACGATTGAGTAACCAAGTGTCGTGTTAATGTTTAGCCTATGAAGCAAGGTTTAAACTATCAACGCATGAGATAATTGATCCATTGTGTGTTTGATTCTATTCAATATAACTTTACAAGGTTTGTAATACCTATGTTGAAACTTCCTAGGTATGAGAAATAGATCAGCTGCTCTCAAGTGATATTTCTGCAATCGTTAACGTCAATAGGAAATATTCGAAGTTATGGAGATGACAGGACAAAGTCACTTGACTTATCGAAACTAAATGTCATTGATACTGGCATTAAGGTTTGTTAACGACTTCAAAAATGGAAGGTTTGAATCCTTCTTGTTTTTTCCCCAGAACTTCGTACTGGATGAGCTAAGTTGGTATTGACTCTTTTTTTTACTTGCAGAAGCCGTTCAATTTTGTCTCAGTTGTATCAATTCGAAGAGATTGTATGTTTTTGTTTAGAAATATCGTAGAGGTAGGTTATTGTCACGTAATTTAATATTATTGCAGTTGTGAAGGAGAAGTACCGAAGTTTCTTTCATTGGGGACTTTGTGCATGTTGTTTAAATGTCTATAAAACCCGCGATACAAAAATGAAATTCATGAGTGCGGAAAAAAAAAACATTTTACATCGAAAACATTGTTTTTCTTAAACGGTCAGGGATAAATATATTTGTAAGTCAAACACACAAGTTATTTGAAGTTTTAAAATAACAAAACCTCTTTTTGTTATTCAACACATATTTTACTTATTTATGAGGTCACAAGTGTATTGCAAAAGCTTGTAAACACGGAACTTGTTTGCCTTTTGTTTTACTGCATTATCGGTTTTGCAACGTGAAGTAAATGATTAAAAAGACGTACAGCACCAACCAGTCAAAAATTTTACACAAAAATCTCATTCAGTCTTGTAATTTAAAAACCAGATCTAGCTAGCTGGCATGAGCTGCATCTTCAAGTCTGTAGCAGTTGTGAAAACAAGACGAGGCAAAATAAAACAAACACAAAAAAAACAACAAGTAAAAAAACGACTCCAGCATTAAATAATTTAATCCTTGAGTGGCTGGGGAATTCACAATCTCAAATCATTCAAGTCACATGCACAAAGACACCCAGACTCAGGACAAGCATTCGTGGATCACACAAATGTTTGTCTCTACCCAACCACTCGCCTATGCTTGCAGTCAATGGCAACCGTCATTCCTCACAATACATATTATAACATCGACGTATAAACGATTTAAAACTATCGTCAACCTAGTTAGACGTGTGGTGCCCCACTAAGATACGCTCAGATATAACTCAAATCTTATCATTTACGTCTCATAAATGTGACTGTTTTCGACTATTTGTTTTATTCTTATAGCCAAGCCTGTTAGGGTGTACTTAGACTAACAAATCTGAAAAATGATGATATAGTGTTAAATCAATCTGTTATAGAAGGACAAATATCTTAAGGGGATAGTAATAAAAAATATTATAGGTTAAGTATCATATTGAGTTTACCCTGACGTCGCACTAAATTCATGGGGTCATTGAACTTTAGTGCTGATTACGGCTACGAAATCAATCAGGTCATCGATTAATCAATGACTTTCTTTGTTAAAGAGAAAAAGAAAAAAATTGCTGATATATTTAAAACATTCCTAAAAATATGACCAAAACCAGATGCATTAGATAGATAGAACATTCTTACTTCACTATCACATGTCACACATAAAATTTATAAGTTCTGTCAGTGTGTAAACGCCTTAATCTAAATACTGAAACAACTCGTAAATGGAACAAACAGTGATATTACGGTTTTTGCAAACTTAAATAATAACCGACCTCCTTTGAAAAGAATAATGCCAAAAACGTGGCTTTTTATCTTGTCTCAAATTAAGGTTGTTAAAGCTCACCTAGGCTTCAATTACATGAATACGTTGATACAATGTCAACATCAAAATTATACCTAAGGAATAAGCGGTAATGTGTAAGAAGACATACCATCTTTGTTGGTCCAAAATGGAGGTAAAACTCTATAGTCAAATGGGAGAGACGTTTTCTCATAATTAAGACACAAAATAAGTGATCTACAAAAAATCTGAAACCTCTCTGGAAAGGCAGTGGCAAAATAAATAGTAAATACGGACAACATCATATACATTGTTCTGAACCCAAAGTAAGTTGCTAAAGCATTTGTGTTATGGAATTCAGATAGAAGGAAGGTACCACGAACACCCAGACCAGAGACAACGTAGAAATGTGAATTTTTACAATGACCCGACCGGGGATCGAACACGGGACCTCGGAGCTAGCGTCACCTTGAAACCTTGAAAATAATAACTTAAAGGAAGATTAGACTATTTTCACTTCAAGAAGTTTTAAATCCGAGTCACGTCGCCAAATAACTAAGAACAATACTAGTTTAAGCTAGAACAGTTAAAAATAGCTACTACAAGATTCAAGAAGGTTTAGAATGAAATTATATCTGTAGAATGTCGACATTTATCCACCCTGGCTCCCTGGTTGATACAGGAAATGGGTAGCATCCCCGTGGTGCGGGCATAAGTCCTCCTTAGAGATGTCTTCCCCGAGGCGAAGCAAGACTATAAGGATTTCTTCAAAGAAAAATGAGCTCATTCTTGTCTACCGAACTCTCTTATAACAAAATAATCTGAAGCATTTCACTCGAACGATACAAAACAGAAAAGAAAGCTGGTAACCCTATACTCCTATTGTCTGACTCTCACAATTTCTTTACTTGGTGTACAATACATGAAACTATATCCTTAGCTTTCTATGCAAACCATAACAATCTAAGCAACTTGATACTTGTACGGGGGCAAAGGCCTCTCAATGTCATAGCCCTGGGGTATACCACGATCTCTGAAGACTGTTGAGGTGTGCGAGCGAGATGCAGCTATATACCGTGTAGTGCGCTGTCTTGCTTCCGCAACCGCACACGTCTTATTTAGTTGAGAAGGCAGGCCTATTAGGTTTGCCCTGCAGAATATTTTATCAGTATCGACAAAGCATTATTCAAGTACCCGATAAAGTTATAAGAATTTATTTTTGTTATTCTGATAAGGATAGACTATCTAGCAAACGTGCTGTCAGTAAAGTTTGTGATGCGTTGCTCAAGGTACTTTCTAGTGAATCCTATTAATATTATAAACGCGATATTTTGAATGGATGTGTGGATGTTTGTTACTCTTTCAAGTAAAAGTCACTTAATAGAGTTAGACAAAATTTGGTAGATAATTTATAACCTAGATAGTTTTTATTCTGGTTTTATGTTAATTTGTTTGTTTCAATTTATAGTGCGGAGCCGCTGACATCAGACAATTTTATTCATAAATTTCATGGAGAGAAGATAGTAATTTTACTTTTTAGATATTTTTGGAAAATAAGTTTTAATAAATATGATTTTTGGTGAATTAAGACTCCGGTTGGAGCAGGTAGTTAATATAAGACAGATAAAAGAACTAACGTGGCACATGTTCTATAGAAATAGGGCATCTATAGTGAATACACAAGGTTATCATTAATAATAATGACACAGCTCGGTGATAACCTTATAATACCAGATGAGCGTGGATTTGTCATACACGGAATTATATTTTTCAATACATTGAGTTATGATAATTATAGAACGTTAATGTGTCAACTGACTGAGCAATGATCACAAGGTATACTACCTATGGCCAAGTCTGAATAAAATGTGTACATAAATTGTAACAAAACTAACATTTTGAACTACTATACTTAATGAATAAAATATTTGCTCGCGTAAATATTCAGATTAGTTCGATTCCTAATGTGTTGTGTTTTTTTTAATTGCCTAACTAGTTTTTTATTAAATTAGCCTCTATTTGCAGGTTAATTGGCATATATAGACCTCGTCTTTTTTGTTGTTAGTGTTTTTAGTCTTTTAAATTCGAGAATATTCGTAAAACATAATTAGACCGGACTCAGACGGACAAAAATCTTTCAGGTTTCACGTAAACACTTTCATCTTCAGAACCCCTTTGACTACATCCAAGTTCTTATGAAAATAATAAATTACATTATACTTAAACATTACAACTATATGAATTTGTTCTTGTCTTTCATATCGCCGGAGTCAAATCAAATCAAAAGTCGTTTATTCAAATAAGGCTACTAAGTACCACTTTTTGAAGGTCAGGTTATGGTGGGGCATCCATAACATAGTTAGAGACGAAAACATCTCCCCACACTTTCTTGACAGCCGACTCTCTGACTCAATAGATACGTACCCGAAATCTGATTTCAGTTGGTCTATCTAGCGCATATCAAATTCATCATCATCATCATTCCCCTGCCCTTATTTTTTTTATTATTTTATTTGGGGTCAGCACAACATTTCTTCCATACCTTTCTATCTGACGTCATCTCAAGAAACAATCATTGCAGCCCTATCGTCTTTTACACAATCCGTCCATCGTTTTTTTTTGGTCGTCCTCCTTCCATCCACAGCAAATCAAATTATCCAGCAATTTAAAGACAAATGAATGGCGTTCCAAAAATATTACTATAAGCGTTATATAACAGTGTCGGTTTGTCGCAAAACAATGGCTGGCTTCGTCTGCCCCACAATCAGCGATTAGCATTGATGAACTGAATTAGCATGTGTTTACCTTTTGTTTTAACAAAACATTGTACTGTGAGTCATGCGACGTAAAATTCCTTTATTTCATTAAATTATGCTGGAGAGGTATTGTTGCTAAGGTTTAGTAGAATGAGTTTTACACTTGCGAGTACGAAGTGGTTCTCAGGATACCTTATTGGTGTGATTTTAATTTAACTTGTATATAAACCCATAGTAATGCGTTGTCTTATTTATATGGCAAGGGGAATTACCATAAATAAAGGGAGACCGGTGTCCAGTAGTGGGATTCAAGGCTTGATGATAGTAGAAGTAGTGCAAAATAATGATGAATCATCATTTCATATGCTATTTCTCCAAGCTAGCTCGTGTTTTATTATGGTACGTTCAAAAATGAAAAAATACTACTATCTCCTGTTTTATAAGTTTCAAGCTAAACACACAATACTTGGAAACAAAAATAGTTATGTTGCGTATGTTAAACGAAAAACAAAAATAAATCAAATAAATATGTATCCAGGCAAAGAAAAATGTCGTCGTTTTTATTCGACGAAAAAAATTTGAATTGTACCAAGGTTGTCATGTAATTCTAATGATAGATTTGTTTTGTCACGATTTCATGTTTTTTATTGTTAGATACACTAAATCGTCGTACTTTACACCGTATTTACACCAATCGTAATAGAAAGATTTTCTTAAACATTATATTTGTTTCGTCAAATATTTTCGCCTGCCTCTTGGGTGATGTACCGTTGAAGATAGTGCGGGCGAATTTTCTGATACCATTTTTTAGTTTAATAATAAGTCTTCAGTTTGTAAAATAAATGCGTAATAGAATGACAAAGTATGTTAAATTCTTTTTTTATTTAGCAGAAAATATGTAAAAATAGATTATTTCATATCTATATTCACATAATGTGGATCTAGATATATTTTCACTTCGCTCAAGTTTCGTCGTCCCAGCATAATTTTGGCATCTTTATGTATGACTTTCATCATATTTCCATTTTGACCTATTTATTCAGTCCAAATTTCAGTCTAGACATTGCCCAACTGACAAATATCGACTGATATCCAGCTGTCAAACTAAGGACTTATTTATCAACCTTGTGGGCAATACTTAAGAATAATGGCGTAAAAGAAACTGAAGAGACGTGAAACTATTTATTTTTACACTGTTACTACCTAGAAACAGGACCAAGTCTAAAAAAGGAGACCTATACGTACCTATACCATCCTCAAACATATGGCAAATAACGTGTTTACCTCGTATGATAAAAACATTCTTTTTTTTATTTTCCCACTACTGACATTCGACATTCACCTCTAATGACACTTATTAATATAGGTATCTAGGTATGTACTAATCAACTAGTTTCCTTCAATACGGAACTAGCTAACGCGGAAAGTGCATGCAATTAACTGTACTTATAAACCCATGAATATCTATGGTGTATAGCCGAGACAAGGAAGAGCCTTGAGGTCACCAGGAAGTTGAACTGAAGCCGTTTCGACATCATTGCATCTTGAACACATCATTATAACAGGTATGACAAGGTAATAAAGTCGATTTTCCCTTGAACGCCCACTTTATGCACGGAGCGTACAATGATAAAACATCATGTAGGTGTAGGGTACAAATGTGAGAACTTGTCGTTTATATGCAAATTCTGTATAAGGAACTGATTACAATATATGTTTCGCGTTAAAGGACGAGAACAAGAAAGGTTCGTAATGAATAAGATACAAAGGACTTTAAACTTCTAACTAGAAAGTGCATTTTTGCAAAAAACCTCACGTTTTAAAACAATCACTGTTGAGTATGAACCACTATGATATCATGAATCGGAATCGATAAACCAATCGCAGCGTTCGTGATTCATTCTGAAATATGAAGATGATAGATAAGATATACCTTCGTGAGAAATTTAACATTACATAATAACATAACATCATAATTTACATACAAAATCAGATTTAAAACACGTTTTGAACTCCAATACCTCACACGGAGTCTAATCTTCAGAAATGGCGCAACACTGGGCCACTCGACTGCAGTTAAGCCCTCTACAAACCATTCAGTAGGTACGAGTACCAAAAGAACAGGAACATTCGAGATCAGCGTCAAGCAAAAATGAACCTTATTGCTTGGAAATGTAGGCGCTGTCGAAATCAAAGTGTTATAACAGATGAGATGTACCAGAATATTTTGAAACCCCACAAAACGTGATCATATTAGGTCAAGCGCGTTTTAAGAGGTTTTTGTAAGTTTGTGACGAGCGCCTCTGAACCTACCGTCTATATTTTCTTGGTAAAGTCGTGTAATGTTCATTGCGCAGTTTGTTTCCCACGAACGGTCTTAGAAACGACTAGTATGTGTTCTAATATGGTCGTTAGTGTAAATAAAGGAAATTTTCTTGTTGTTTTTATTGCCATTACTTTTGTAAGTACGCCTTACGTCTCTCATGTGGATACAAAACGATATATTCGGACCGTAATATTTCTCAGCCGTCCCGCGGTGACAAAGTTGGCTTCAATGAATAAATCTTCATATATTTATCTTTGTGCGAGGGTAATATATGAAGAAATACCGGATGATGGCCGGCTTTAATCCAAACAACCCAAGTCAGGAATTATCAAGAATGATATATTACAAACTATTCTTCTGGCTTTATTAATGAGAACTAATCAGAACCTATTTCAATGTCAAATTATGCTCTAATTAAAGAAAACCAAAAATAAGGTATTCATTGTTTTTGACATAAACAAATCGCAATATGTGTCTGTGAGGGAGTTTGTAAAAAATACCATAAGGTCGAAAATCAATTGCACCAGTAACCATCATATTCCGAAAAAACCTACTTAAAAACCGGCCAATTCAGTACTTAAATGGTACATTTAATTTATACACAACAGTTTTATTCAACCATTTACTAGGTCTTATGAACTAAAAGCATTACCCCACAGTAGAACGGACCGGTTTGTTTCTCCCGAGCAAGATGCTAGTCTCAAAACATTGATGCAGAAACGAGTTTTAAATCTATTACGAAAGCCGGTATTAAGTAACTAAATTATCAACGAATTTATTCAACATTTACAAACATGTTTACAAATGGGCAACGAAATCTGAATCGCTTAGATATCGTTTGATGAGATAAGTGTGAAAAGATTGTGTTTAAGATAACTGTTACGCTAAGTTTTACGAAGTCATCAGTGTGTTAACGATCCCTTGTGGATATGTAGTCGTTATAATTGTTCTAATCCCTAGTAATATTATAAATGCGAAAGTAACTCTGCCTGTCTGTCTGTCACGCTTTCACGGCTAAACCACTGAACTGATTTTGATGAAATTTGGTACAGAGATAGAGTTGACCTTGAGAAAGAATATAGGATGTAGTTTTTATCCCGGCATTTTGAAGAGTTCTCTCGGAAACGCGATATAACCGACCTCGACGCGGGCGAAGCTGCGGGCGAAAAGCTAGTTTTATATATTTTTTTACTCCCGCATCAAACAATTAAATTATCGTATTGCGGGCGTGTTCACGAACATTCATGTCATGCATAAAGATGCCCAGACTTAAGACAAGTATTTGTGGATCACACGAATGCCTGTCCCAAGCGGGGATCGAACTCTCTGTTTTGATAAAAGATCTGTCTGTTATATATGCATTTTATTCAATACAGGCGCAATAGTTATTTTGTGAAAAATCTTCTTTATGTACAAGGTAATAGAGTCTAAGAGATTAGTTTACTTAAACCCTGAAAACTATCTCGTGTCGCGATCAATCATTAGATTTAATAAATACAATATTAACTAATTATCTCGTTGTAAATGACGTTCTCAATAAAAAAGCTGTACGTGCATATAATTGATTGCATTGAGTTGATTACGATTTATGCAAATTACGCAATGATCACCAGCCAATAGTTTTGATGTAATCACGAGTCTTATCGCAGTTGACTTGCAGGCGAAGTTAAAGTTTCATTTCAAAAAGGATTTATTATGAATCTGGCTTCTGGGTTGATTTAAAAAAAACTTCTGTCTTGCTCGAACTTTACCGTTGTAACGTTGAAAATATAATAATTTTACCATCTATACTCTATACTAATATATAAAGCTGAAGAGTTTGTTTATTTGTAAGCGCTAATCTCAGAAACTACTGGTGCAAATTGAAATATCTTTTTTGTGTTGAATAGACCATTCATCGAGGAAGGCTTTAGGCTATAAACCATCACGCTGCGACTAATAGGAGCGAAGATATAATGAAAAATGTGAAAAAACAGGGTAGGTATAAATCTTAACTTATATCTTCTAACCACGGGGACGAAGTCGCGGGCAACAGCTAGTTAAATTTATAGGCGTAGAAATTGAAACGTCTAGATAAGTTTGTTTTGTTTTACCTTAAAAATACTCATAAATAACGAAAATCATAATGACATAATAAATATGCTAATATTTTATGCTTTGAATAATAAAAACGTTTCGTGTGTTTCGTGCGAGATTTAATTATAATTATTGTATAGGAAATACTCGTGTTGACGATTACATAATTATTCCGAACCCATCAATACTCAAATCATGCTAATTGCTAACATAATTTTTTGTCTATCAAAATGAGACATCAACGTAAAAACACGAATTCCTAACTCTTACCAACTTACAATATAAAAGGTGATAATTAAAATCATTTACAGGTGAATAGGTTTTTCTGTTTACCGGATTTCTCTAAATCTTGCTTACAGTAACTGCCCATCGGACCTGGACCGATCGTTATACTGGCATCGGGAAACTGCTGCTTACCCAGTCTGAAACAAATAACGATCGACCAGGATTCACATTCAAAGAAGTTAATCAAAAGACCACTGACAAGCGGCAAAAGAAAAAATAGTGAGGAAACCTGGATTCGGAAAAATGGAATCTGGAATCGACAACCCAACATACGAAAGCGCGATGATCAAAACCGGGCGTAGTACAATGCGTGCATTCCAGGATACATTATGCAAAGCCCTTGGATAAAACACCATTAAAATACGTTGCAGATGAGAATCACGCCAACACATAAAACAGGCGCCACCTTGACCGAATTTGACTGCTTACTTCCACGGGAGTAACATTAATTATAATTAAATTAAGACCGTGCGTGCGACGGAAGCAGGCGGGTTGGAATTTAAGAGGTGTTAATTATTGGAATTTAATGTGAGCCATATTTAACCCTGGAAGGGCAACATTTAGGGGATAATTGAAAAGGTGACGGTGATTTTGTGTGGTTGGATTGCTGTGATATGGTCCCTTTTGCAACGTATATCTAAATCAAGCCAATGATCATGTTTTATATGAAGTTAATAACAAGCCTCCATATAATGAAATAAAATTAAAAACGCTGTTGAAAATCTTTGACACTTTTACCTTAAAATAAGAAAGGCAGTATGAGATACAATAACAGCTTGAACTAGTTGACATTTTAATATTCGTTAAAATTACTGAATGCAAAGCTAAGAAAGTTATTCTCCAGTCCTATCCTCATTTACAAGCAAATTACCAATTAACTTAAAACTGAAACTATAATATTTAAACTAGACTCGTAGTCCCAACGTTTCCACTTTCTACCCTTAACGACTAGAAAATGAAATTCAAAGACGCCTAGTCCTTTGAATGAAAGGAAGATCTTAACATCATTATCTCAACAGCTGATACTTTACCACAAATTTAATAATATTACATCAGTATAGCAATTTAATTTAATTGGAACATTTGGTGTAGGAAGGAAATGATTCAACCGACATAGGAAACGGCAGTCGACGAAATATTTCGCATCCTTTCCAAGTTTCTAGGAATGATATGACACTGAGATTGAAAACGTGTATAAAATTATTGTTATAACAGTCTTCAACTATACCAACGAAAGGAATTTTCTTTTCATACGGCAAATTGGCCCAAAATCAATTTAGATTTAACTAGCCGGGATTATAAGAGTCACAAGTCATACAAGCGTTATGATTTTTTGTTAGTTCCTTGATAAACCAATCAAAGTCATCGTGAGTAGCTTCGACGTCAGATTTAATTGAGCAGTCTTTCAGAAACCCAGGGCCATTCTGCTATTTACAAGGGCCGATGAATAAATGACATTTGGATTAAAGTTGAAATTATTCCTATTCTCTTAATAATTTTGCCAAACCAAGTATTGGAAGTTAATTGTAATTTCCTATTATTGAGTAGAAAAAATGCTTCAGAAAATACGAAGTGTAATTTTTATCGGCCATTGTTAATAGCAGAATTGGAACCCTGGATAGATCTCAAAATCTCAGCGTAAGGAAGATTTAAAACCGACCTAACTTCTCCTTGCGATATTTTCTTTCAATTTCGTACTATCAAAGAAACATCCAGACAGAACAATAAATAACATAGCCAGAAGTGTTTTCAGACATAAATCGTTGTTTTAACAAATTAGCTAAATTCTAATAGGATCTTAGAATTTGTTGTTTGCTGTCTGACCTAGAAAAGAAACAGTCGAATGGAATTTAGGTCTTAATAGTGTTTAATAGATAAGTACTAGATAAATGTTTACATGTACAAATATCTGATACCATCATCATTCCAGCCTTTTCCTTACTTTGTTAGGATCTGCTTCCAGTTTAACCAGATGCAGCTAGTGGTATACAAGAAGCGACTACCTATCTGACCTCTTCAACCCAGTTACCAGGGCCAGGGCAACAAAATACGCCTTAGCCAGGACTTTGGCTGTCGGACTTTCTAGCTTCAGATTATTACCCGAAACGACTGTCAAAGCTGTGTAAATAACAGCAGAGACGCACAATTTGACGAGCCTCCCGAAACACGGAGGAACTTGTTATGGAATAGATGGTCACCCAGCCACGGAGCGGCCGTATCAAATGTAGCTTAACTTGTAATAGATCAACTTGCGCTGTTATAGTTTTGCCACGAGCTTCTCAACAGGGGAATAACATAATCTTTTACATAAGTAGTGTAGGTAGGCAATTATGGGGTTCATTCATGAGTAATTTAGCTGATTTCTCATTTTCTGTGTAAACATTTGAAATAGTATTTGCATTCATTTATAGCCGTCATGTGTCATAATGTGTACACATCAATAAACAGCCTTGATATTGTCGTAATTGCAACAACAACCGGTATCATTTATTTGTATACAGGCTGTTGCTCATTTGTTTTTACAACACCCCCGGGAAAAGGTTACCTACGTAACCGCCTTTGTACATTTTTACCTTGCAAACCACACGGTATATTTCGAACCATGGGAGAGAATACAGAGAGGAATAGAGGCATATTTGAACACTAAAATAAAACATTAATTTATTATTAAGATTGTAATAAGTAATTATAGAGAAACACACTAAAAAGCCTGGAATATGGATTGGAATTACTTAATTGGACTCGCATTTCTTATGACGATCTAGTCAGATGTGGGAGGCGCACGTGGCCAGTATTCGCCAAGATAGACAGGTCTTGAACAAAAAGGAGAATCCTTTTCCGAGCAAAAATAAACGAATTATGCTAAATCTGCTATTATAGAGTAGAACAAAATAAGATTCTCCGTCGTCTCAAAAGTAATTGGAATAAGGGAGTTAAAAATGCATGTTCATTCTACGAGTACGTGGCTTCATACTTTTTCTATTCTTTGTTACCGTTATTTCAGTCCGGATACCTATGATAAAGGTCGGCTCCATAGTTTTTGTGTGCTCGACCCTCACAAAGGTTAACCTTAGAATTCCTTCATCACACGACTTGAAGTCAATCCCTGTCAAGTTCAGAAACTAATAGGTAATAGTGTACGCGAGGTCGCTTGAGGTCGATATACAAAGGTAGACGAAATCACGTACTTTGATAACCACAAATATTGATAGGGTTGGCACGAGGCCAAAATGAAAATATTTTAAAATGCAGTAGGCAATATTTCTTGACTCAGAATTCTGTAGTTTTTGGATAAGTGTACCAAGACCAGTTGTACTTTGTAGTTTAATTGAGGTATATTATATTCTACACTATTTATAATCAAATTGAAAATTAAGCAATTTTAATTATTTTAAATGTAATGTTGTGGTGATTTTGCACAAGATTTATAAGTCAACGATTTCACAAACGGACGTAACGAAAATTTGCACATTGATACTTCTTCGCACTCTCACTTTTTAATTAATTATTTGCACCGTCATTTTTATATCATATGAGAGAATAACGCATACAAATTCAGATACAAAACGTAAATGCAGTGAAAAAGAAAGGTATCACTACATTATACACTTAAATATCCAGTAGGCAGTCGCATTTATAAATGAGCTGGTGTTAATCACTCGATTTACTGCCAACTCGTCCGGACAACCCTAACGTGTTGAATGTTGCGTAACATAGTAGTGCAACACTAGGAAGTTGCGTAACCTCATCGCAAATTAAGCACGTAACAATGATAATTGATACATAATAACACAATGTCACGATATCACTGTTTGTCACTTTTTATAAAACTGAGAATGTCTACAAACAAGCAATTAAAAGTAAAACAAAAGACTGAACTAGAACAAGTATTTTAAATATTTAAAATAATGGAACAGTTTACTCACGCGTATACATATATAGGAATTGCCTGACTTGTTTGAGGGGGCGGCTCATAATTAAGGACTCCGCTGGGGTCCGAAACTAGTGAGGCAATATCGATAGCAATATACGCGTGAGTGTATTCCGCGAGTTACGTGTTGCATCACCTAGCTAGACAATAATAATACTGGCAATAAATATTAAAAAAGAATTTTAAGGTTGATATTTTTTTACAGTGGACCGCGACAGAACTCAGCCAGCGCCACAGTACCTGGTTGGTTCTCAACAGTAATGGAACTTAACACAAATTCATATAGTTTACAATCATACTTAGTAGGAAATAGCGATAATTGTGCACATTTTTCTGTCGACGTCGTCGATTGCAATACCGTTGTCTCTTTCGGTTGTCCAGTTGGTGAATAAGCCGATCATAGAATACACAGATATACAGTATTTTATAAGTCATTCGCGGTTATTTTGAACACGTGTGACTAAGAAAACCGTGAATACATCGCAAGGAATCAGTATACCTAATTATGAAGCCATTACTTGGCTCGTTTGGGAACATCAAAAGATTTTAATACGAGTCTAAAAAGACACATCAAAAGACGATGGATGTTCAAAACATTCTATTGAAATGAAGCAACTTGTAGTAGTTTAAAGAGTGACAAATTATAAAAAGAAATTGTCATAAGTTAACAATTTTGTCAGATAATTGTATTTCATTTCTTGACGATTACAGTATTAGGTATTAATTAGGCTTATGAAATACATTCAGCTGATAGACGGATGGCAGACATGCAGAGAGAAAGTTCCTTAATACCATTGGGCTTGGAACCTTAAAATAACAATTTGTCTTTTTAGAATTTACTTAAAAAATACTATGAGTAATTATCTACTGAGTACAATATACGAGTAATTTTGTTTTAACATACTTATTTTCTCACCATCATATTTAACTTTACATATCAATGACAAATAATCACCTGGAAAACGTGATACACACATTCTGAACTCTATCTAAATAATCATCATCTATTACAGTTTTCTTTCAAACAGAAAAGCTAATAAGCTCCATTGTTCTTTAGAAATGATTAGTAATCGGAAAATGTTGAGGGTAAATCCCAAGCCTAGGGCTATTTTTACCCACATTATCTACTTATTGCAACGACTAGGTATAAAGTAGCAATCATAGAGCACTATCTTATACCCTGTGGCTATTCCCGCGTTATCCTTCTGGAATTACCTAGAAAGTTAGTATTTTATTTGTTGTTAAATGTTGAGAAATATAGCTTAGATAGATATACTCGGTTATGAATACCATGACTAAACTGAAATACACTGAAAACATTTGACGCAGATTCATTATCATAAAACAGAATAGTCATCTAATAGGGGAAAAGAAAGATATAGACCTTTAAATATGACAGGAAACTACTGCTCTTGAAATGCAGGTACTCTAATTAAATTTTATTATTTATTGTGTAGTCGGGTAAAACGACATGTTCTTGGTAAGCAATAGAACGTGAAATCTCATAAACCAAAACCACCGTGCAACGTCTCTCTCAAGTTAGTGCAAGGAAATGCATAGCAGTTCATCAAGAAGTAATTTACATACTTCTTTCGTTTTTTAAAAAACTTCGAGTAAATTGTAAACATGAATGCCATTGAGACTGATCGTCAAAAATCTTACTCTCAAATTGTTTTCCATCAAACAAAACTTTGCGGGTCATTAAGGCAACTCGTTTCCCGTTCGCATTGTTAGGCAATATATTTAAGACACATGTTTAAAAAAACAATGCACTAAATGAGGCTACATTGTTGAATTTCAAAACGAGGACTGAATAATTTACGGAAACATATTGCGGAAGCATTTGTATGACGCTGCAAGTCATAAATACAGGTTAGCAATAGAAAAACGTAACGGAAAAACGTTTGAATGCACGTTTTTAAATACTGTTTTTCTCATTTAAATAACCGAAAAGTTCTTAAATAAAGAAAATAAAGACTCTTCCAATGACGTACGAAAACAACATTTAAATATTGGAACAAATTATACAATACTGTCAATGTCAAATTTTCCCTCCAAGACGTAAACATTAGGTGTTGCCAACATAACAAATTAATTAACAGTGACAAGCATTTTGTTAAGAGGTTACAACACTTATCAGCGTTGTTAGATGGCATAGATATTTTTAATACGAGCATCGGGTGGGACGGGTATGTAGAATAATTGGTTTGCTTCGGTATGCCCGATCAATGCTCCTTGGTTTGTTGGCCTTATATCTGCGTGGTCGTAAGTGCATCGTGACTTGGAAAGACTTTTTATAAACGAAAGGTCATTACTGTCTGGGAAATGCTAGATGGTATTTTTATAGTACATTGTAAATAAACAATGCGTTTTTATGTGTGATTAATCGTGATGCTGATACGAATAGTGTTTAAGTATGCTTGCAAGCAGGTGGTGGCAGGTGGGTGCTTTTGGGTGTTAAGAGCATTTACTAGATACAAAATGTAATAGCAAGTGAAATTCTTCATGGTTTAAACTGTGTCTTAGTATCTAATTCATGTACAAATTATGGCCTCACAATATTTATGCCATGCTGGGCTTCTTATGACGCATAAGCAAAACACAAACGATTTTTTATCCATTTTCTATCCCACAAAGTAACAAAGTACATCCAAGATTCCAAGATTCTAACGGTACTTTGAAAGAGCATACTCACGAGCTGCAGTCAGCATTCAACAATACCAATTTGATCCCAACGGCAATGCGGGGCATGACTTGCGTAAATCGAGTAGGTGGTACCAAACTAGTGCCAAGATACATTTCTTCGGAACCACAGTCACCAAGAAACTGGCCAAGATGCATATGAGTAAAATATTAAAGTCTTGTTGGCAAATATTTTACGTTTTTTTTTAACATGTTGGTCTGATATATTAATAACTTTTGGACGTGAAAAGAGCAGTCAAATATTTACGACCTTACGTATGATGGGAGACAGGGATAGGAGACATCATGAATTTATTATTACACTTATTACGGGAAGCTTTGAAGCCAATTGAATAACTACTTAATTAATTAATATGAAGGGAGAAATGCCTAACAGAGCATTAACTGTGCCTGAAATTGATGACGTTCAAACGTCGATTCAGTCTCATTATGTTGCCATTAAAAATACTTGACATAATATAAATACCATTCTTTTAAAAATAATGAACTTTCTGGTACGTACGGGTAATCCCGATGAAATTGGCTGATAGCGAACGGATTTGGCTTCAGCATTATTAAATCAGCGATGGTAAGCTACTGATAATTGGATACTATGTTAATAATTAAAGCCCAGTAACATTTAATTTTAAAACAGGCCTGCACTACATCATAACAATGCAACATTTGCTTTAATTAAGCCTCTTTATTTGAGTTTTTATTTTATTTACGGAGATTACGCAGTTACTCTTGTTAATCGTATCGTTTTACTTAGTGATACTATACATATTTGTACTCAATGGTGGGTCCTGAAATGGTTCTGTACAACCAAACCTATAATAAGATAATACTATTGGCGTCTTAGCTGTCTATAGAGCACAGTTTCAGTTCATGCCACCGCACGAATAGGCGCTTTTAACGGGACCTAGAGTACTAAATCAATTTGATCAGGCTTCTCATCAAATATCAAAGAAAATTCTGCTAACAGTTTTTTTTTTTGACAAACCTCTACACTGTTTTTTGAGGGAAAAACATATGATATGCGTATCAGATCAGCAACATGAAACATTTTATATGTTCAATGTGACGTCGTTTACAACCGAAATAAACTTCAGATATCGAACTCTTTATAAGACAATTAGATAAAAATTGTGCCATCGCTTTACTGCTAATCATTCTTATAACATTGTTATCTTTCGTCATCATCTTCTTACAATTATCATATCATATCAGTTTTGATTACCATTATAGCTACGCAAAAATACAGACGTGAATTTAGTTAAGGAACAGTTGCTTCCAAACGTTGGTTCAAACATCGGTAAGTAACAAAATCTTTGCGACACCGATCATTGGATACAATGATGGAAAATAACCGGTTTTAGGTTTTCGTCTGATAAAGTTGAATGAAATCAGAATATACTATCACATAGAAATATTTTTATTAGTCATTGTCAATGTCCTAAACAGATATGGTAGACTTGTGTGTCCATTGGACTGCCAAATCAAGTCCATACGTTCGAACCTGACACGCACGCACCAAAATATTTTCAAATAGAATTATCATTTGCTAAAACTGTAAAGAACATCATGAGGAAACCAGTATACCAGACCATTCTTCAAGGAAGTGTATTAAGTCAAATCAGTAATCTATGCACAGTTAAATATTTATATTAGCTAATGTCTGATACCAGGTCGTTCAAAGAAACAAAAATAATGTTCAAAACAACTTTAAAGAAAAAAAATATTTTATAAGAACACGTTTTAGATTGCAATACTAATCAGGAATACATACTGCCAGTAACATTCAAGCTGAACAATTAAATAAAATATATCAATATCACTGAAAACTATTTCAAAATCACAATTATAGATACGGAACTCTTGATTCTATTAGTCTCTTAATCGAATTTATATTATCACACGACCTAAATTACAAATCGCATAAAAGACATGTAACACAGTTTAATGATTTCGAAGCAGCCACAAAAACCTAATACGAAATCCCACCTCGAGTTGTTATCCGCAATGCACTTGCCATAAGCTTTTAATGTAGAGCAATAAACTTCAAACGATTGTATACCTTAAGTAAACAAGTTGAAGTCCAAAATGGAACAACGATTAGGAGATAAGATCGACCTAAAATAAACGCAGTATTGCATCATACGTCATATACCTGTTGTATAATGCCTAATGATGTTAATTCAAGGATTTCGGTTCGAGTGGTACACATTAGGTACTAAGCACTTGAGTGTGGACACAGTCATGCTTTGTATAAACCTTTTAAAACTTGAAAGTTGTAAGCAAGATTTTAGGTAAGGAGAAGAGTAGAAGTTAAGAATTTAAGCAATCAATCAACAATTTTACAATGATGCAGAAAAATACGCCACACAAAGGCATTACGATTTACAGCACATGCCCAAATTTTCTACAGTAAAAGACTGCTAAAGAAAAGTAGAAGAAAGAGAAGAGAGAGAGAGAAAGTGTATCAGAAATATCACATAACAAACCGTTGAAGTTTCCGTAGCTTAAAACAGCCAATTAAATCACAGACGTTTATAACATTCATAGAATAAAATCAGCGCACGTTTCACTGAGATAATTTAAAACAAAAAGGGCCCCAAGATTCTCCATACATTCGTATTCGCAGACGATTGGTACGTGAAGTTATCGTCTCGACACATATTACATAAGCTGACTCAACTTATCACGGCCATTAAGCCACGGTCGATGGTCTAGAAATTATGCAACATTAGTGCGTATGCACTGCGAACTGTAAAAATAAAAGTGGAAAATCAATTCTATAGCCTTTAACAGTGTGTAGATTTGTACCTGTCGTCAAATAAGGAGGGATGTGAAAGTTAGGCTAAATGTAGTGAGGTATCTATTTTACAAGTTATACTTCAAGAGCTTGAGATGGGCCAACTGTGTAAGATGAACGTTTTGCATGTGTAAGCTTCTAAACTACGAATTTTTGTTTTTCTATTTGAAATTTGACCAAAATTTAACGATAGCTAATTAATTTTGAACTCTTCACTCATTTATTTGTTTCGTTCCGTAATTGCGTCTATAACCTAAATAATTATTCGCTTCCGGAAGAAAATAAACAATATTCCTTTCAATACAAAAATAGTTGGGGTCTCATTAAGGCGAACACAGCCAATCAGGCAACAGTAAAGGGCCGACAAAACGCTATGAATAATAATATGACAGATACATGTACTGCCTTCCCCTTAATTGCGAACGAGCGTGAAATAGATAATGTATCACCAGTTAATAGTCTAAGAACGAACGCAATGTACAACACACCGCAAGACCATAAAATTAGAAAAAACGAAAACGCACCTTACGGTCTTAAAAATAAAAGCGTCTGTTTTGGGTCGACTGTACAGATTACGATTGTGTAATCCTACGCTCTGTCAGTCTATCCTTTAATCTGTGCTAATACAAGCCAGAAACGCTTGTTAGGTACTGAAGAGATATTTCAAACTGTCCTAGTAAACATTGGAATTGGTACAGATGTTTGAATTAAGATTTACTGGGATTTGTCTGAGGTAATATGTGGAGAATATAATGGACCATCAGCATTAATGTGAAAGGATATTTAAGTAAGCAAGGACTCAAATAAACCTTAGTCGTCGTCTGTCGTTATGATATAAGGAAAGAATTTTTGGGATTTGTTATCAATAATATTTCGCAAAATTTCTACACGGACAAATTTATTTGAATTCTGATTTGAAAATTATTGGAAGTCCAAATGCCAAAGGCTAAAGACGAACCATAATATGAATATCATAAACAGTATGGTACTTCAAGAGTTATTACAAACAATGGCATCGCATTATATACATCAAAGTACCATTATAGTGTCATATCAGTAATCTGATACACCAAATGAAGTGACAAGCATTGTTTGGCACTCGAACAAGGCGTTTTAGCGGCTGCCAGCAGTAGCGCCACTCAAAGCATTGATCAAATAACTAGGCATCAACAACATCAATGAGATATAACTAGATTATAGCCCTGACTTGGTCCGTAGAAGATATACTGTAGAGACCAGTTTTTTTTTTGGACCGAAATTTAAAAATTAGTTTGTTCCATGGAGGTTTAAAGCTAAAAAGAAATTGAGTTCAAACAAGGAACCCTATTGAAATTACTTTATATTCGGTAGAATAAAATACATTTTGATTTTAAAACGACAGGTACTGCAGGTACTTACTAGTGCAGTTGAAATAAATAATCAATACATAAATATAACAAGGAAATAAAACCAAGAAAAGGATTCATGAAAACTTTCCAGAGACAGTGGAAAACATTCTTGAGATAAAACTAACAAGACAGCCACTTTTTATTAAGCCCCAGTTCTTTTAACAAACCAGGTTTACCGACAACGAGATTAAATAGCAAAAACGAAGTTACTTTTGAAGACTAAAAACAGTTTAAATATCATTAGAGAAACTGCAGTCATGCATCTCAAAATTAGGGCCCGTTCTTGATCTAAATGAGCTGAATACGAAAACGTTTGCCAACTCTAAATGTTTATAAGACATTGGTTGGTAAAAATGGACTGATGCCACCACAGTCAGTTTATTACGGGGCGTTGGAGACAAGCTGAAAAAATACCACATGGTGAGACCCAAATTATCACCCGTCTGTTTGTAATTATGGCCCTCTTTTGTTTTGAGTAAGTGAGAACATCTGATGATATGTTTGTATAGCTTTTTTTTGGAACTTCATAATACTTCTCTTATGCTAAGTGTGTTAGTTAAATCATGTGTCTCGACAGTAACGATTTTAGGTATTTAATACCTATTAATAAGCACAGGTTAAAGTGTAAAGATTTGTATATGATATGAAATAGGAGTGAGAAGTAAAAGGACCCCTTGTTGCTCTTTAAAAAGCTATTTTAAAACCAGTACTAGATTTAAAACGGGATAAGTGCTCGATAATAACAGATGTTTGCAAGGGATGCTAAAGTAAAAAGACAAACAGCTGCAACTTTTATTCGCAATAAAAAACCAAAACAAGTTACTTAACAAAATTGTAAAAATAAGATGACTAAATATTGAGATCGACAGAATAAAACAACCCTCTTTTTATTATCCATACAATAGAAAGTATCTATAAAGGATGCTGAATGAACCCCTATAGCAGATACGTCGAGGAAAAAGGTGCAGGATACATTAATAAAATCCATAAGCCTTGAACCGAATAATACCAGTTGCTATGATCTTGGATGAACAAACATCCTTTTACGTTAATTGAATAGTAACATTTGATCGTATTCAAAAATAATTGCACTGTAGAAGTTTTGACGTTAACGCAGTAATTTGCTAATTGCTTTACGCTTGCATTCCTGAAATTGGATTAGGCAATGCACATCAAATTTAGATGTGTTTTGGACTATCTTGGAATTAAAATGGCTAGGATAAAGACGAGGCATTTGGAGTAACTTTTAATTATATTGGGTAGGATAAAGATAGGATAAGTCCATTTATTATTACTTAGGTATGTGCAGTGTTGTTTATAATTCAAATATGTTATTTTATAGCCACAAATCGAACGTCTATCTTTCAACACTAAACAATCAGTCCAACGGTTTTCAATCAACTATCGCTTACAAGTCAAAATATTTTGTTTGCTATTGCAAAGGTGTCGATAGACGAAACAAATATATGCCGAGATGGAAACGAATTAAAGAATATTACATATATTGAAAGTTCTAAAGTTACGGTTGACAGATGCCTTTTTTATTCAATTATGCAACGGTTTACTCACGTATTTATCAGGATTGCCCGACTCGTTTCGACTCGCGACCCCAAAGTGTCAGCTCATGATTATCTAAGGACTCCACTCAGGTCCGAAACTAGTCAAACCGTTGCACCATTTTACAATGCCTTATTTGGTAAAACAGGGGAATCCTCATGGGTGCTTCAGGGGATGAAAGGGATAGTGTCAGACTCATACTGACTAAACCGAAACCGCCGTGCTACGTCATCTCCGTTTTTGTGTCGGTGTATGGCAAAGCGTTGGCAGATGTCTGCCGAATGTAATGCCAAATGGTTGATTTGGACTCTTGAGTTGAACCCTGAAAATGCATCCACGCGATGCACTCGAATGTATTGACCTATTTTTAAAGTGCCCTAATTATGACATTATTAGCGGAGTGTACTTCAACTTCTTTAAATAATTTATTAAGGAGTATAACCAGATTTGAATACTTGTTTTACTATGAGCAACCCTTATCACTTAGGGGTATGAAAAATAGATGATGTTCTTTTCTCAGACCTACCCAATATATATATGACGGCGCGCGGATTAATTGAGAATACTTTGTTTATTTAGACGATTTTAATTGATTGTGGAAATGTGTATTAAGATAGTCCATAATTATTATTATAATGAGTAAGTGGTAAATTATAAAAGGGAGCGGGTTACCCCGAATAGAGTAGTAGGTGGCGCTAGGTGCGACGACGTTCGTTTTGCTTGTCAAGACAGTTGTCATAACAATAGCGAGCACGTACTAACCTATTGGCTCCAAATAATATTCCATCTCAACCGTCCTATTGTATTCTACTCCATAATGTTATAAGTTCACATTATACAATCTACAAGATAACATTGACGCTTTTATTTCGAACATCCCGTCGCTCATACGCCCAAGATGGAGGCCAACCTAGACTGTTCGGAAAATGTTCCTGACGCTCCCACATCAGAAGTGGGATTACCAGCGACGCATCGTAAAAGATAAATACAGGTCAGCATGAAAATATGTCCTCAGAAAATTATTGCGATTGTTGGAAATATCTTTTTGCAATGCAACTACGAAATACATTTGGTGAAGATAATATAGACCGTTTCCTGGAATAGCATGCCTGAATTGAAGACGTGTTTTGGCAACATTTGATCAATTGAAAAACCCCAGCTGCAAATTTATGGCGATTACTCAATAGAAGTCGATGATTGATATGAGTTATGAGCACCTGAACCGCACGGATGAAGTTCTTGTCAGTGGAGAAGACTGCTATTGCTTTTACATTGGCGCACGCAGCGATGATAGAACCACGATTGTACAGAATTGCATTTACCACAGATATTAAAAGTCGCAGTAGACTGCAACAAGAACTCGTCGCGCTTACTTTTAGAAAACAAAGCCTACTATGTATGAGTATACCATTTCGCCGATAGTGGCAATGAAGTCACGAGTAGAAGACGTTCCAAAGGCCTATAGTTGTGGCAAGCAGGATTACGTATCGAATGAGTGCCGCAACCGTATAAAGAAAACAATCAAGTTCCTGTATAAGCTTCTAGAAGACAGAAGTGAGGTTGTTCTGAAATCGGTATCGACGATAAAGCAGTTTGTACGAGAAAAAGCAGGTTGACAGATCAAGCATTTGGAAGAAAGCGGATTGATTTGGTTTGAAATCTAGATTTGAAAATGAAAATTGGCCAACTATATACTACGTTGCTGTCTTACAATGCGTACTAAATTGAAATTCGGCAAGACGTTTAAAGGTTTGATGGTTATTGTACTAAGTTAATAAAGAAAAGCAACGCACGTAAGTGAATTTGTCTTTGCTAAATGGAATGTAGCATCATCATTTCGAGTCAATTGTATGTGGTCAAGTCAGTTGTATGTCTTGTGTTTGAAAAAAAGAAGTGAGTAAGTATAACGATTGTAGCCATTAGGCGAGGTATCGGAAGTTTAAGCAAAATGTCTTGAGTTTGATTTTTGTATGGTGCCAATATTGACAACTAATTATTGCTCTTATTACAGCTTGTCGTCTTATAATGTCGATTCAAAGAGACAGTTATTTGCGGAGGAGGAGCGACCTATGTCGACCGCTATGTCTGTACCTTAAAGTCATCGAGGGAAACTGGTGCGAAGTGCGGAGAGTGATCTGATCGTGTTGCGCTGTGTGAGCTCCAGCGAGTATCGAGTTAATTTGAACTGGGTGCTTATGGTCAAGCTTTCCTTAGGATCACTAACACAACGGTGGGTCGATTACAATTTATTTTTGATAAGGAGCGGCATATTTATCAGTATGAGTTGATGGCAGTTTCGTTAAGAAGTTGGTTATTTAAGATTTTAAAGTTATTGATTTACAAAAGGGGCTATGTATAGGACAAATAAAGTGTCAAATTGAAAGAACCAAGTTTAATGTTATTTTGATCAAGGTTTGAGAAAGTGAGGTTCTCTAGTAGTGGGTGTTGTGTTTGTAACCGGATGGAAGTTACGTGTGGTAGTGACTGGATAGAGGTTACCCATTGTGATCGTTACCTAAGGAGGTTGCATGATCATGCCCGGAGGGAGGTCATTTTGGTTTGATGCTTATGATTGGATTAAAGTTATAAGTGTGATGATGAACATTTCCCAGGGTTAATCAAAGTTAAGCACTGATATGTTATAATAAGTTTCTTATTGTTTGAATGATAATAGGTGTTATTGCACATGTCATTGGCAGTTATGCGTTCTGAGTATAAGGCTGTTAACACTGTTGTTACCACTAGTAAAGATTTTATCCAAAGTGCCTATATCTTTAGTCCGAAAACTAAGTACCGTTCCAAATAAAGAACGAGGTCGAGAATGGTGATAGTATAGAATTTTAGGTCAATGGTCGGGATCGAAGCAGAGACCGTGTTAACTATGGCAGAGGTGGCGACTGAATAGACTATGGTGACTCTGGCTGAGATTGGGTCTTGGAGAGGCCATGGAGTCGGGTGGACTCAGTATTCACATGGAATGCGTGCGGACTTTGTATGACTCAGATTCCTGCTTTGAGATTCGTGATTAGTTCCAGTAGTGAGTTGCTGGTGGCAACTGTAAGATTGTAGAGTTACTTGGTAGCTCTGACTTAATGAAAGGTTTCTGGTAAAGAAGATACAGATGTTAAGATAAAGTCAACTATTATAATCATGATAACGAATGACCGAGTGGTGAGTACTGCTGTGTTGTTCTTTGATGCATAATGATCTTTAATAAAGCAGACTTTAGCTGACAAGTTTCCAGGCTAACGTAATACAATGCTGTGCAATACGTAGCGATATTTTGGGTTGAGTCAACGCGGCCGTGGCCGTGCGGACTTAAATGACTTTGTCCTAAAAATTAGGATTTCATATTTTTCATAAGTAAACATAAAGAAATATTCTTGGCTGAAAACAAATGTTGAATTTTGAGCTACGAGGTTTCCGTTGGTCAAATAAGACCCAATCCACGTAAGTGTGGAGCCTGAATTTGGAACTTAACTGAGTGAATTTTTGTTCTTGGTTTCTTGTACTTTTGATAATTTGTCCCTGGGATACTTCATGAGTAGAATGTGCCGATGACGGCGCGGGTAAGTGAGTCCTACTTGTGTGGTTAGAGGAGATCACTACTTAGCAGTTGATTCAATTTATCAGTTGGACGGTGTGGCACCGATTGGACTGTGTGTTGGCCTGTGTGGCAAATAGCCTGTGTGGCAAATGGCCTGTGTGGCAAATAGCCTGTGTGGCAAATAGCCTGTGTGGCAAGTAGCCTGTGTGGCGAGCCTGTGTGGCAAGTAGCCTGTGTGGCAAGCCTGTGTGGCAAGTAGCCTGTGTGGCCAGCCTGTGTGGCCAGCCTGTGTGGCCAGCCTGTGTGGCAACGATTAGCCTGTGTGGCGACGATTAGCCTGTGTGGCGACAACTATCCTGTGTGGCACAAACTAGCCTGGGTGGCGAACCTGGTTGGCATTCAAGGGCCTATGTGGCATTGGTGAGCCGGTGTGTTTAATATTTGCTAATCTATAGCTATAGCTGTAGTTGGAGTATAGTTCGGAGATGGATTTTATAATTTTTAAGATAGATTTGTGGAAAATGTGTCTTATGAGAAATGATAAGTGATCAGCAGTCACCCAATTGGTCAGGAAGGCCAAGACGAGAGTGTAGTGTATCATTTTATCTAATGTTTGCAGACAACAACGATGCACATGAGACACACGAGGACGTGTGACGACGCAGGACGGCCGTGACGGCGCGCGGATTAATTGAGAATACTTTGTTTATTTAGACGATTTTAATTGATTGTGGAAATGTGTATTAAGATAGTCCATAATTATTATTATAATGAGTAAGTGGTAAATTATAAAAGGGAGCGGGTTACCCCGAATAGAGTAGTAGGTGGCGCTAGGTGCGACGACGTTCGTTTTGCTTGTCAAGACAGTTGTCATAACAATAGCGAGCACGTACTAACCTATTGGCTCCAAATAATATTCCATCTCAACCGTCCTATTGTATTCTACTCCATAATGTTATAAGTTCACATTATACAATCTACAAGATAACATTGACGCTTTTATTTCGAACATCCCGTCGCTCATACGCCCAAGATGGAGGCCAACCTAGACTGTTCGGAAAATGTTCCTGACGCTCCCACATATACAAAATTTCGTAAAATTCGCTCGAACCGTTTCGGAGGAATATGGTAACTAACATCTAGTGACACGGTATCGAATAGAAAGTATCGATACTGTACTCATGAGTAGTATCGATAAAAAAGTATCGTACTCGTAAAAGAATCGACACAAAAGTATCGATACCTCAAAGTATCGAGTTCTTTGCTCAGGCAGGGCCTTCCTACGCCATACGTTAGTTTGTCAATGTTAGTTAGTAAGTATCGTCTGTACTGTACCTTCATTAAAATGAAAAAATAGCAAATGGTACATAAATATAAGATAAATAAAAACTATCTGTAAGTAAAGCCACAATTTTTTAGTCTAAAATATTATAAATCTCATTCCTCCTCTGTACAATCGCTCAAGAAAAGAAGTTTGTCGAGCCTTTTTGGCGATAGGCGGTTACGGGTTTCAGTAATTGTACTTCCAGCTACTCAACTTGTCAAAAGTACTTGCTAAGTAAAAGTATCGAAAACAAAGTATCGAGTATAAAAGTATCGGTATCAAATGGAAACCTACTCGATACTATAAAGTATCGATACTTTTTTCGTGTCCCTACTAACATCGTGACACGGGAATTTTATATATTAGAAGAGAAGATATTTCTACACCAACTATCTGATTTTACTTAATTATAGCTTAAATCGCTGCTACAAGCTTCTTCTAGACCGTCATTTACTATGGCCTTTTTGCATTAGATATTTTATAAGCCCTGCTTAGAATAGTGCAGGTGGCTTGAGAGTATTAGTTGCTTGCCTCGTTATCGCTCTCATGTGATAGCTGTGCACGATATCTATCTTAAGTCTTAAGGATTAATTCCGATGCGATAGCTAAAAGATTTTCTTGTGGTACAAGGCCAAAAGTATCAAGTGAAAATCATAAAGTAATAATTGAATTAAATAAGATACTTGAAATCTCCTAAATCGTAAAACTATTAATGGCTTTTCTATTGTTTAGCACTTAAGTTTAATAGATTCAATCATAATTAATTGAAATGGCTTTTCAGCACAATTTTATTTTCATTAATCTGTTTATTATGAAAGGTCGCGGTAATGACCGTGTCACAACAATACTGTTACAGGTTTTTAAAAATAAAATAATGGTCAAGAGCGTCGTCTTCTAGCTACAGAGAGTTCCGTACAAATACTATATTGGTACATCAATAAGTTTATGACCGAAAGAACTGATGTTTAACCTCGATTTTGCTTAACCTTTATTGATTTTATAGCGGCACCATACTTACATCATCTGCGAAAATTTCAACTTGTATAGGTATATCACCTGGGGATGGTGGGACAGACTGCGGTGCCTTAGAAATAGATTTACGTTTTATCCCTTTTGTATCCAACCCTTAAAACAATGTCTCTAAAAAGTGATTATTAAATAGGAATATTTATCAGCTTCATATATTGAGAAATTCATCAACTGCGACTCCACTACCATTTCCACGATTTCGAAAGCATTCTGAAGGCCTACGACTACCACATAAAGTTACAATATTGCCATTGTGAAAACGTGAGAGAGCACTACACAGCACAGAGCGGCATCCCTCTTCCACGCAGGTTACCAAACGTCATTGCCTCATACTCAAGTTCAATATTTATTTCAGATAGCGGGCAACGTCTACTCACTTATTCCATTTAAGTATCGTCACCGAGGTCATGATGTTTCCGCGCCGCCATATTAGTTTATTTATAGTTACCATCGCAGGAAGTTCGTTCGAAAACCGTTTCTTGATCTTATGCCATGCGCGACCAAACGGAACTGTACAACGCTTCCTATTGTCAAACTATGCTTTTGAATGGCTCGTTCGAATTTCAAACAATGGATTCTTTTTAATTTTATTCTTTGTTTTAAGTAAAGAATTGTTTTGAAGTCGTTCTTGTTGGCCAGTGCTGGTTGACAAATACGATCTTTTTTTATCAATCATGATTTGTTAATGAGTAAACCAACAAAAAAATACAAAAAAATATTTCGCCCATAATTTGAAGTTTTTTAATCACAACATACACATTCCGTATAACACTTTTATTTTATCCTTTGAATAAAAACGATAACAAAATATCGTCTGGACATTTTCATACAAATAGAAAAAACACCCACTAGAATATGTATAAGCAATTGAAAACAAAAAGGAAATATATTAAATATTCAGTTTCAATGATATTGTACGAGTAGGTGGCGCGTTGGAACTCGAGATTTGTTTACACTTTTCTCAAATTGTTTTCATGCCAAACACTGTTACAGCACCCTCATACCATTTGCAAATGAAATTAAACGTTGAATTTTTAAGGACACATAAAATTTACAGTATAAGTGAATCAACGAATGAATCACTGTGAAAGGCCGGATGTATACAATATGAATTATAGATTTCTAGAAACATAAATAGGTCAGACGTCTTCGGATTGTAAATGTATACAATGTAAATAAAATGTGCGAATGCGAACGCGAATACATTTTGTTTACGTTTGTAATATCGAAATTCGTTTACAAACATTTCGGGCAAACCGATTTAGATGATTGCGGTGTCATTCAACTCGATTGGATACATTGAAACCGTTGACCTGTTTAAGATAAACCTTTAAAACTGGGTTCGAGCCAGTTTATAGCGACATTATCTGTACTACCGCAGCATCCACGCGGTTATCGACAATAAAACACCAGGAAATGGTGCGGCCATTTTTAATGGACAGTTTATGAACACATAAGCGCCATTAACTGTGGGAGATAGTTAATTATAGAATTGATGGATGGGTTTAACCGCAGTTGAAGTGATGGGATTTAAACAAGGCGGAATTGAGAGCTGGAAATTAATAGTGCAACAATTACTTGAATTTATATCTCCTTTCTCTACAAGAATTCTTACCCTTTAAATTATCAGATGATGGGCCGTAACTTACCACTCCAGTACAAGGGCTCTCCATTCAAATAAGAAATATTTTATCGTCCGATGTACTTCAATAAGTCTTTCATATAAAATGATTTAATGGCGACTGACAAACAGTTCCTGCTTGATAATATCTTATCTGATCCTTGTAAACTTGGAACCAGGAAATTATCACAAAATTTATTACTTATCGAAAACGTCTTAAAACCAAGGATATAGGTCCTTAAATTTAATCACGTTCGAGTAATAAAACCAACAAAATATTCGAAATACTAAACTTAAACGTACTTAAGTGACGCAGTAGGTATTTTTTTATATTGAACTTTTAATTTTAAGATTTCAATAAGGCAAATTTATCGGTCGCCATTTGCAATTTATTGTTAAGAAATAGCATTGAAACATACTATAACGATCATGTGACTTTGATTATGTTATTACACAGTACGTCTAGTGGTTAGTGACCCTGACTGCTATACCGGAGGTCGTGGGTTCGATTCCCACTTAAGACAAATGATTTTGCGATGCGCACGATTTGTTCTATTTCTGGGTGTAATTTATCTATATTATGTATGTATTTAGAAACTAGTATGTTTATCAGTTGAACAGCATATATAATAGAAGCTTCCCTTACTTTGAAACTAGATGGCGTTGTGTGAAAATTGTAATAAAACATGATTATTACAAAAGTCGTTGAACGTGACACTAATAAAATGACAGACCTCTTATATGTTAATGTATTACTATCAGAATTATTTTATAGCTTTTAGTTAACACATAATACAAGTTAGATTTGATATAATTTGTATGTTTATGGGACTCAAAACCAGTTCGTAGCTCATTATGGCTCGTTTGAGAGCGAAACTGGACACCCCTACGTGTGATGACACATTAGTTTATTAGTACTTACCATGTACAAAGAAGTTTTAAGGATTGCGGTGCTTTGTATAGAATAAACTTACGATTCAAGTCGTTAAATATAAGCAAATTGCTAAGGAGCATAGAAACATTTCTATAGTAGGTGTAAATGAGTATATCTAAAATTCCGAATCAAATAATGTTGCTTTAATAGCATCTGTTATAGTGGACACAACCATTCGCCGACCTTTCAACGCTTTTTTTAAGTGATCTAACTGTGGAGAAGAAACGGCGCAATAAACTCAACAGTTTAAAAACAGGAATAGTAAAAGTTAGCACTGAGGCTAACTGCATACATTTGTATTTTAAAAAAGAACATCCAAGAGCATGCTGCATACAGAAAATCTAATAGCTCCCTTGCCGTTGAACAAGGCAGCTCTTTAGGATATAGCAGAATTAACTCTAAATCAACTTATTTATTCGCAAAACATGCATCACGTACATGCTATTAATCAAATCAGAACACGAGGAATCCCCAGCAATGCTCACAAGCCACACAATACATAAATCTCATTACGATATCAAATCTTTTCTCCGACTCTATAGTACACGGTCTGCTATCCTTTATAAATATCCATGAGACTCTCTCGATAATCCACACAGTTCCCATTAGAATTAATTTTGTTTTATAACGGGTAAGGAATTAAATACTAATATTCAGGTAAAAATACGCCGTTCTAAAGCAAAGTAAATACTTACTTAAGTAGATAAAGTAAGGATTGTAAATATTTAAATCAGAAGTTAAGCATTGGGACATAGACTTAGTCTTATTGTCGCCCATTGTACATTGTCCATCTCAGAGAATAAAGAACCTTATCGCCAAGACCAAATAAAAACCAACGTTACAATGAAGTCAAAACGGATGCAATAATTACTCTATTCACATTTAACGACGATACGCATTGTCCTCTAGACTGCATCCTTAGATAATAAAGAGTCCAGCGATCCGCGCGTGCGCATGATTCACAAACATGGCGACTGCAACATGGCCGCCGCTGGTGCGGTAGCGGGGATTGCGTTCGGATTGCATTATCCATATTCGCTACTAGGTGTGCCGTATACGTGATCAGCAACAGGTTTGATTTTAATCACGATACCTTGATTGCTAATGTGTTTCTGCATCTTAGGAAAGTTTACACGCAAGAATATTAATGAATACTTAGAACTTCATCTTGGACAAGTGAGGTCGGTGCAGCTGGCACAAATCGTGCCGATGGCAACAACAGTTTCACTACAACTCGTACATTCATCAATATGTATGTGTCTAAGCCTATTTAGGACACAGCCGAGTCTTAAATCACCTGAATAGAACATAATCCAATTTCACAAAACATGTGTTACCTAAAATTTTGTTTTAGACTGTAGGCGTGGTTTTGTGATGACACGTGCTGCCGAAACAAAGTCAGAAGCCATTATAAGTACTTATTGATTTGAATGCTAGCTTCTTTTGTTTGTATGTACCTTCCAAAGAACAATAGGACGGTCAACGGGGTAACTTTGGCTAATCAATCTTATAATACATACAATAACTGAGGTTAACAATCAAAGTTACAAACTACTTCAAAATTTAAATTGTATTTACATTCAAGTACATGTTTTTATAGGGAAATATTCGTTGATTTAATTAATAGAAACATGCCTGTTGTATTTACTTTTAAGAATATTTCGTTACATATTACAGGTGACCAACCACTATATCTTGGTGGAAGCAAGACAG
>NC_039490.1:5920660-5974492 GCF_003590095.1 Trichoplusia ni
AACAAAACTCGGTCAATACAATCAGATTTAAAAAACAACGGTACACAAATTCAATTAATTACTGTTATTTAGGAAATAAAAGGAATAATCAAAGAGATAGGACACCTAGTATACTTAAATCGTGCCAAAACACAGCCTACAAGTTAAGAAACTGGTATTGATCAGACAGGAATGGCGGCGTATAGTTGGGCGAGCCACTAACAGCTGAAATGACGACCACGACCACTCTGCCAAGAGTGCAACGAGTAAGAAGAAGAAGAATTGATTGTTCAACAGACTTCTAACATTCATAGTCATATCATAACGAAAATAGTGTATTTTACTGAAATTCTAATTAATTAGTCCATCAGGAAGATTTCTAAAACGTATTGATATATATTTTTTAAATCATTAAAAAATACGACACTTAAACGCATTTTAGGGAAATGAATGGAAGTGCTAGCAACATCACTTGTCGGTAGAAGTATACTGCTACGTGACGTCACACGAGATTTCAATTAACAGTGTCAACTACCTTCCTTGTTTACGCGATAAAGTATAAAATACGCAAGATATATTTTTTGGAAATCTGTCTTATAGTAATTTGATTGGTTTAGTCAAATACTCAATTGTAGGAGGCGTATACCTAAATCAAAGTTCTTGATTTTTGTTCTAAATTTTTAATCTTAAAACAAAACCTTCTCTTAACAGAATCTTGTCCTATTTAAAGTATGTAAAACAAAAATATGCAAGAAATAAAAGGCTTATTATTATCTTATTACATTTTACTTAATTGTCAACGTACCATGCTAGATTGTAAATAGTTTATAATTATATTATAAATAAGTCGGCCATTCCGAAATGATCCGAACGTCAATTTCTGTAGGGAATTATCGCTAAGTGTATACGCTGAGCGAGTAGTAATATACATAAGTATTTAAGTATAAATTATACTTATTATAATAATGATAGTTTTGGGACTTTAATACTATGTAATTAAGATGTGCACCTTCCTTTAACGACATAGACGTATGAATAACCGATTTAATATAAAATTCTTAATGAATATTTTCACGAATACCTGTGTAATTATTTTTCTATTTAAAACACCAATACATTATTAACGGTTTAATTATATATATTTTTAGATTAAAAGCATTTTGTATTTATGTTTAACCAAAAAATGTACATTGAAAGGTCTCGATCCTTTAACCTTTCAATGTACATTTTTTGGTTTTTAATTTTAGTGAAGTACAAAGAAAATTACTTGCAAAACATTTTTAGTATGGTTATTTGTTACATTCATTACTAACTAAAATATTGAAAGAAATACTTAATACAAAAAATAACATGTTTTTTTTTATTTAAATGTCACTTGTGCTAGTTTTCATAATAACAGTGCAATTAAAATTGGACTTTATGATGTATAGAATAGAGTGTATTTCATAAAGTAGTGTGTGTTATTTCAAATATTATTACTATCCGTACACTAAGACTTCATCTCGGCCGCAGTTTTTACAATTCCAACATTTAAAAATTTCGAAATTTGAAATTCGAAGTACCCTCCCGTTTTTTTTATTTACTATGCTGTTTATTTTTTTAATATAATTATTAGCAGTTTAACACATTTGGACTAAGACATTTATGTTTTCTGAAACTTTGAAAAAGTTTTTCGTGCCATGACTCTGAATGTATTCCTGTATTTTTAGAAATTATGTAACTGTTTGTTTAAATAAACTTTATGTAGCAATTGGGATTTTTATTTATCAACCTTTAATGACCTTTGTTATCAATCCTTAGAAATATCAAATGTCTTGGTAACAGCCTTTGAAAGAAAAGTTCAGTGACTTCAATCTTTTGCCAGTAACCGGTAGAACGGTGTCATATTCCTTTTTTTAAAGAAAACAAGATACTATTACAATGAAATACTAGAAAATAATATTTTGTGGAAATTATTTAATGACGGTGTTTAAAAAACGAAGTTTATTGGATTCCCAGTGGCATTTTAAGTAACAGTATTTTAACTTTAGTATCAACTAATTATTATCAATAACCAAGATCATAGTCGCGTTCAGTTTCAATCGAATAACGATCGCGTTTTGATTCTCGACACCAGCGCCAATTCGTTTTTTGGCACAAGTTGGAACTACACTCGATCGATAAATAACGATGCTGATAACACTCTTACTCTACTTGAAATATAGATAATGAAATGATTCAAATCGGTCGAGCCTATAAAGAATTCAGTAACATAGGAACTACATAATCTAAACAAGGAAATTGGACCTACCAAATCAAATAACTATAGTTGATGTGCCGTATGCTGGTATGCGAATAAAGGCAATAATTGACAATCGTAGTGAATGTGCCAAACGAAAGTTTTCGATTGCTTAACAATATCGAATTTGTTCATAAAGGATATTAAATCGGATGGATAGATTTTTGATTACTTGAAAGAAATTTGCCTAACAACGAATATAAGAACTGTCACACATATCATCATACAGCGCATCAACTATAACTAATCGTAACATTGCGAGGTTCAAAATTATTGACCATAATAAATTTCCTTCAAAATATACCAACAGTAAGCAAATTTACAGACAAAACAAATTAAAACCAATAGCAAAAAAGGCAAAGAGGCACAAGCAAAAAGATTACACCACAAAAAAAAACTTTAAAATTGTTGATGCATTCTCCAGTGGTGTGTAAACCTCCTTTGTGTTGTATTTAACAACTGAAAGACGTATGCACTCAACCAGTTAATGTGATCAAACCGTTTTCTCCTTGATTTCATTCAAGTAGATTGAGGGCTGAATCTTATTGTGGACGGTTTTGCTTATTGTTCATTGAATTTATAGTTGGTAAAATAAGGGTCCATATATTATGTCTACTGAGAAGTTGTGACCTTTAAAGAGAGATAAGCAGTCTTGTTTTGAAAGGGATAGAATATTTCGGGTCCATTTAAAAGTTCTTAACATTTTAACGATTTCATTAATGATTTATTAATACCTGTAAACATAACACAGGTATAGAGCCTAAAATAATCGAATTTCCCTTTATTTGATCAATAATTACCATAAGGGTCATTTTAATAAACGGCAGACACATTCGATTTCTAATGAAACATCTTTCAAGCGTAAAATTGCTTTAACAGATTACCTATCAAAATCAACCGGTCGAGAAAATACACGTTATTTGATGACCTGAACCTTAATCGCTTGTAATAAAATTGTTTCACGTGACAATTTCAAGTAATTGGTTTGGGGCATGCTAGGCCTAAATAAATTGATCATTATTAAATCGCAAATTAGTGTCTGTGTTTTTCATATCAATTCAAACAACAGATCCTAATTCATAATTTTTCCTAAAAAAAAGGGATTTTTATCCTTGTGTCCTTGTTTTCAAACACCTTGTGTGTTACACCTATATAATCTTGGGATTTTTTAAATATTTTCCGTGGTGTTTGGCATCTGGGACTTACTGAGTTGCTGTCTTTACTCTGCTATATCGTACCTGTTTTTATATTTCCCGGTAATAATGAAGAAAACTAGGAAGAAAAAAATTAGAAACGATTAATTTTGTCGTGGATTCCAGACAGTCAACCGTTTCCGTTGGGAAACGTCGTGCCGGGTAATTTACGTGCTTTATTATAGGAGCTGCAACTTTGGATGTGCTAAAAATCGATCTCAGTGGCGTGCGCTTGGAGAGGCCTATGTCCAGCAGTGGACTGCGATAGGCTGATGATGAACTTTGGATGTGTGCCGGGATTGTCCAAATAAAAAAGTATGACATGACTCTGATATTTATAAACTATATTTAAACATTTAGTTATTATACATTCCATGTTATGAATGTATAATAACTGTGAGTGGTCGTTAAAAAAGCGAGACGATTGTTTAAAAAGAGATAGAGTAGGTACATGTCTCTCGTTGAGTGTTTAGTTCATTCACAAAGACAAAATATAAAAACATATTTAAACAATAAATAATGTAAAACCAACACCCTAATCCCTAGTTCGGAAGATGATTGTCTAAAGATGAATAGGCAACTTAATTAATATACTTAATTGGAACCATCGTTTAAGTTAAAACGGGATCCGATTACCTCTTAAATGGAGCATAAATTTAGCTTCTCAGGAATTGATCGACGGGTTAAACCCTTAATTACGTGAAACAATATCAAAAGTGCTTCTTTGTTTTCTGGGAGCCTATATCTCGAAGCACAGATGCCAGTGTAGAAGCGAGATGGAGCTATACACTGCATATCTGTGTCTCTCTTTCTCAACGATGAGAGTCTTGGTTTAGGCAGTGGTGATAGGCTTTGATTGAAATTTCTTAATATTCTAATTATTGAAAGGTTTCAATGCTGCCTTTGATAAGGTTCTATGATCGTAAGTACTCAGATCGTTTTCGAGCATTGTAACCTAGATTTTATTTAATCACGTCTATTAGTGAAGGAGTTATAAGAAAGAGTTTAAGTACGAGTCGGACTTGAAACACTAAGGTTACCTTAATCTAATATGCGAAAGGCATTATTATTTACACGTTTATTTAAATTTAAACGGTTGCTTAATATAACAGTTTACGAGACACGGCTTGGTGGCAGACACTCGGATAGACGGCATAGCCCTGGTAATAGTTTCGCTTTTTACCGGACACCTACGCCGTCTACGCCGTAGGTGCGCTACGCCGCGTACGTTGTAGACCGCCTACGAAACATCTGCTGCTATGGCTATCAATTTAGAATGTATGAAGAACACAGCCTTAAACCTGAAACTAGATCTTACTTAGACACTACACAGATTTACTAGAAATACAGCTAATAATACAATACTTCCATCCTTAATAGTCTTGTTTTGTTCTCGTTTTTAATAAACTGAAGAAAACAATCTTCTTTATTGTCAAAATAAACTTTTCATAGTTCAGCAAAAATCTTTCATTAATTACCAAAAGCTGGGCCTTTTTACAAGCTGTTGTTGCTCCCTCTGCTAGGACTGAAGTGAATGTAATTAAATGAGTAAATAACACTTGTCAAAATAGTCCAAACTAGCTGTTGCCCGCGACTTCGTCCCCGTGGGTAGAAAATATAAGTTATGATTTATACCTGCCCTATTTTTTTCACATTTTCCATTGTATCTTCGCTCCTATTAGTCGCAGCGTGATGGTTTAAAGCCTTCCTCGATTAAAGGTCTATTCAACACAAAAATAATTTTTCAATTCGAACCAGTAGTTCCTGAGATAAGCGCGTTCAAGCAAACAAACAAACTCTTCAGCTTTATATATTAGTATAGATAACTTGCAAAATAACTTAATCCCTCAATCAATTTACAGCCTTCCCTAAATTAAGTACGTTACATGTATAGTAAGTGTACAAGGCAGATGTTTCATTCCTGCGGTTGAAAAAATACATCTTATAAATACGTATTTTAAGAATGCACCACACTAATATCATAAATGTGAAAGTACGAGTATGTGAAAGTCTGTGTGTAGGTGAGTCTGAGTATGTTGGTATGTTTGATACCTCTTCGCGCCGAAACGGCAGGATCGATTTTAGATACCGTGAGATCTTGGATTAACACATATTCTATCATAATTCGTTGAATGAGGGTAATATTTTTGCAGCTTTAACCGACATATAGGTGGGCGAAACCGCGAGCAACAACTAGTTTACAAATAAAAATGGTAAAAATACGAAATTTCGGTGTCGTTTGAAGTAGATTATGCAATCACACCGATTGGGAAGCTGTGATTGAATTTTCGTTCGGTGGTCGTTTAACAATGAAGTTTCAAGAACTTGGATCATTTGTTTTTAAGGTTCCATAAACAAATCGTAAAACGAGACCCGATACCTAAAACTCCGCTGTCCGTGTATCACCAAGCCGTATCTTATGAAGATGAACCGTGTAATTTCAACTGTTGATATTTTAACAGGTACAATATTTCCACGGCGGCTATAAAAAGAATTGAAAAAATCTGATAAATACTACTACAAAATAATTAAGATCATTTATTAGCCGGTTTTAAAGATAGACTAGTAAGGTAATTATTGTAATTAGCCCTTAGTACGCGAATCCGAATTGAACTTTGCCGGTTTTCGTGTTGTTGAAATTACTTATTTCTTACTTATTAGCTAATTAAACACAATACTCAATTATGATAGGTGAGTAAGTAAAAAGAAAGGGGTCTTATTTTATTGTAAAGAGATAAAAAGTTCAGAATATTAATTAAAAAAAAAATAGTATCACGCACACCTGACACAAAACTAATAATGATGACACAAAACTAATGACTTTTAAAATAATTATTGTTACCAAGCAGATTTCAGCATGGATCATTTACAAAATCTATATATTTAAGCAGCTACTCCACAGCATGCAAAGTAATAAAGTTGGAAGCAGACATTCCTGACAGCGTCAGAGATCAATGAATGGTATATTGCAAATAAATGTATTCTCGAACACAAAAGCTGCCAGATTTCTAGACGTGAACAGACTCGAGATTTAATATATTCTTCGACAGCTAACAAATGAAGGTGGTCTGTTTTCTGTTTATGAGAGTTTTTCAAACGTAGGATAATTTGAAACATAAGCTAAGTATGAACTCGTTAAGGCCGGTCGTTCATAGAAAACAAATATTAGGAACCAGCTGTTGCCTGCGATTTCGTTCGCTTGTTTATGTAGATTTAAGTTGTGTTTTTTTTTAAATCAGGTAAATAAAATTGCACGCGTCTTTTCCTGTTGTGTTATTGCTAAATACACGCTCCTTATATTTCTTTGCATAATACACGGATAGACGAGTGATTGAGGTCACCACATTAAATCCACTGTGCCTGTACTGTCGCGAGTTTGATCCTCGCGTTGGACAAGCACTTGAGTTTGAATGCCTTTGTGACTTCCTGCCTTTGTATTTGCGAAAGCCGTGTCGAGTCATTTTTCTTAATCCTATATCCAATATTTAATGACAATCAACAAATATCACTACATAGTATAAAACAAAGTCGCTTTTTCTGTCATCATGTTGTATGTCCCTATGAACGCTTAAATCTTTAAAACTACGCAACGGATTTTGATGCGGTTTTCAACAATAGATAGAGCAATTCTTGAGGAAGGTTTTAGTGTATAATAAGTTTAGGTTTTGTGTAAACTGACAATATTACAACGATATTAGTTAAACATGTCGGAAAAAATTAAGCCATTCGAGAGCTTTCCTCTAGAACGCTGCCAAAACCTTTTGAGTTACAACAAAACTATGTCTGGCGGGTTTGTACCTCTTTAATAAATCTTCAAAAAAGTCCGCGGTGGTATATGTCTATCTTCCAAGGATAACCCACAATAACCATTTTTATGTGTTTTCTTAATACAGTAAAATTATGGGTTATTTACGAACCTATTTTTAACAATACAGTATTAATCCTTATCCAAATAAATAAGTTAGATATATTATACATGTAATATAGAACAAAATTGCCTTTTACACTACACCAAAAAAGTGAATAGGTAATGAGTTATCGTAATATTAAAATCTCCGCGCGAGAAATTAAAAATCGATGAACGGTAGCGAAGATATCGTTGGCATCTATATACTAATATACTTATACTAATATATAAAGCTGAAGAGTTTGTTTGTTTGTTTGTTTGAACGCGCTAATCTCAGGAACTACTGGTTCAAATTGAAAAAATATTTTTGTGTTGAATAGACCATTCATCGAGAGAGGTTTTAGGCTATATATCATCACGCTGCGACCAATAGGAGCGAAGAAAAAGTCATAACTTATATCTTCTAACCACGCAGACGAAGTCGCGGGCAACAGCTAGTTTAGTATAAAATACCATTTTTTAAAACGTATTGCTTTAAAATCAGACGCTGTCTTCCAGTTTGTCAATTCAAAGCACGTTGATGTCATTTGACATCGGTACAAGCAGTGTTTGTCTCGGAGACGGTTTAAAGTGAATTTGAATAGGTTTTCAATACGAATCTACCCTCGTCCCGCCGATTCAATGCCACCTACTCAATGTTCAAGGTACATTAAAGCGGGTTCAAACACTCGGGATGAATAAGACGGTATTGATATACCTACACCTTAAAGACAATAATAGTGTTTATTACACCTTCAGGCATACATGGTGATCGATTTTTCCAATTTTCCCACGTTTTTTATACACTAAATTTCTTGTTTGTTTGTTTGTCTTTCCGGTTGGATTTCTGCAACTCAATTTTGAGGCACTTTCCGATAAGCTATCAGGCTGAAATTTTCAGGGTATGACGATGCAATTTATAGATATACAAACAGCTGGACCGATTTTTATAAAATTTGAATGGAGTGATATTTAACAACGAAGGTTTTTAGATTGTTTTTAAATCTATTAATAAGTTTTCAAACTAATCTCAACATAACATAGTTCGTCGAAAACATTTGCATTAGTGTTAATGTGATCAAAACAGTTACCTCCTTACTACAAATTAAGTTTCATACCCTTTGCCTTTATTACCTAAGTGACTTTGCTCCTAATAATAGAAAAAATAAAGCAAGTGATAAAAATATCCCCTTACAAAAATATATACAGAAATAACCTGATATTTAAAAAGAAAAAGAATAAGCAATACTTTACAGACTGTTAAGGCTTCATCAATTTTCAGTAAAAATAGCTCTTTGAAAATCCTAAAATATGAACCCTTGAAAGTATAAACTGATGTCGAAACCAACTGTATGGTAATAGAAATTTGGTATTCAAGCGGCTTCCATAACTCTTTACCACGTCCAAAACATTGATAATGCCTCGACAATGTCTGGACAAAAAAGAAACAAATATGGAAAAAAATACAATAACACCTTCGTCTAATTAAAGAAAAAACATTGCAAAGAGAATCTGCCAAGCTATGAGAATAATACGACGACCTCCGTGGTCGAGTGGCGTACGCACCGGTTTCAATATGTCCCTAGCTCTGAGGTCCCGTGTTTGACCCCGGTCGGGTCAATGTAAAAATTCACATTTCTACATTGTCTCGGGTCTAGGTGTTTATGGTACCTTCGTTGTATCTGAATTCCATAACACAAGTGCAATATATAGTGCAGTCCGCATTTATTATTTATTATAAGAATACCTCGTATTCATATGTATTTAAGTCGCCTTTAGTTAAAAATCTTAACTTCGACGGCTAAGAGTGCCAATAATCACAGCACGCGACGTGTTGCAGATTTAACCCCTGTAAGGGCCGAATTGATTTTATATCATACCCAATACTTGTTCTAAGACAGTTTTTGCATATAATTTTAAATGTTTATCAAATCCCCAGCTACATAAGGATTAAAGTCCTTTGAACGGGAATCGATAATCAAATTACACAATTTGACTAAGTCCTGACTTCCACAAGCCATTTTATTAAGTCCCATGATACCTGATAGTGGTTGTTAGCATCGAGACTGAACTAAACTTAGGTCAAAGCTGAAGCCTTTGACAATACCCCTGAGGAAGGCTACTCCAAAAGAGATATTATGGATAGTACCGAAAACGGGATGAATAGAGTTTCAATAGGTGAATTATTGGGTCCCAAGTAGGTGATATCTGGTGTCGAAACGTCGGGAACTAAAATCTAAAATTAGACCGCGATGAAATCCGTAAAAGTAGTTTCATTTCAATGTCTAACATTCGTGTAAATCGAAGAAACCACTACATAAAAGTGCTTAAACACAATTATTTCAGGAACAGCGAGAATGTTCATATAATCTTAATTTTTTGTATTGTTAAACATCCAAATCTTAATAAAAACTCTGTTTGTATCCACCCTAAAAACACCTCTACTCACCCCGTTTTACCGTATAGTTTCATAATATATTTTACTTAATTAGTATGACTCATTTCTGCATACGAGTTTAACGAATGCAAATATGTTGCTCGCATGACGACACACTGCTTTGGTGACCTAGAGTTTATAAACTGCATTCATATGCATAGAATATGGGATGAAAGTCGTAAATTGTAAATGTTTTGCACACATCTCTGAAATTACAGCTCATGAGTAGTAATATTCCAATTTACATAGTATCATCGGCCTCGGGCCTAGCCTTTTCCCAACTATGTTGGGGTCGGCTACCAGTCTACCGGTACCAATGTTTTACAAGGAGTGACTGCTTATCTGACCTCCTCAACCCAGTTACCTGGGTAACACGACACCCCTTGGTTAGACTGGCTGCCGGACTTTTCAAGCTTCTGACTACCTGTAACGACTGCCAAAGGTTTAGGAATAACAGCCAGCCGGGACTCACAAATTAACGTGCCTACCGAAGGAACTCGCTATGACAAAGATGGTCACCCATCTACGGACCAACCGCGTCAAGCATAGCTTAACCTATGATCACTTATGCGGTTATAGCTTAGCCACGAGCTCCTCTATAGTATCTCTTATAATAATAATAAAAAACTGTTGTTACTTTACGAATATAACAAAAGGCTAAACTAAAATACTCCACCCATTACCATAAGGCTTTCCTGCTTTTTCACAGTGAATTGTCATTGCTGTCGATAGTGAAATCTGGGCACGTTTCCCACCTTTAATAACTTTATTTGCATCTTCTTGTAGTTGTAAAACGGATGTTAAACAGTTTTGCAATATACACGTAAGCTAAGATAACTTAATGTCTTGTAATATAGCTTTGAACACCCACCCTGGACTACACTTAGTGTAGATAGCCAGAAAACTACCCTAACATTGTATGTATTAAGAATCACTGCTGCGATTCCATGGTGTATAATAAAGAATATTCCAATTTAAAACTTATTTTTTGCGTGCCGTTTTGTGATCACTTTTAAACGTTACAGGTATATCTGTAGGTTCACGATTCGAAAATGATATTCCTATGAAGAATTAAAGAAATAAACTCTTCAAAAAAATGTGCTACATAATTATTTATTATTTATGTTTGCAAAAACAGCGTAAAATAGCAAGTATTAGCACGTTTAACCGACTAAATTAGTTAAAGTATAACTAACACTAGCTGTTGCCCGCGACTTCGTCCCCGTGGGTAGAAGATATAAGTTATGATTTATACCTGCCCTATTTTTTTCACATTTTCCTTTGTATCTTCGCTCCTATTAGTCGTAGCGTGATGGTTTATAGCCTAAAGCCTTCCTCGATGAATGGTCTATTCAACACAAAAAGAATTTTTCAATTTGGACCGGTAGTTCTTGAGATTAGCGCGTTCAAACAAACTCTTCAGCTTTATATATTAGTATAGATTATTAGGCTGAAGAGTTCAGAATATTACTTAACATCATCCTACAATAAAACAAATTTATTTATTTAAGTTTAAGTTTCAACGATAATTCAAACTTAAGTCTAACAATTAACTGAATCTTAGTTAGTAATTTAATTAGTTTATTTCTTAGAAATGATTCGTTGTATCTTTTCGTTTATATAATTGTTTATTTATTTAAGAGAAAGTAATAAACAACAGTGTTTATTAACTCGTAAATAAATAACGAAACTTTAATGGACGTCGCGTTGTTAATAACTAACCGATTTGATTGGAACTTTTCATCAATAATATTTATCTAAATAGAATTATTGATAACTATAGATTTCAAAATGGAATCTTTAGGGTTTCTTATACAAAGTGTAAAAACGGATCTATATTACTAAGGTTTGTCTGTCTTGCTGGTCTGTCTGTCAAGTAAAGAACTCTAACTCTGTATTTCATGAAACGTTAAAGTTAGACAGTAGCAATTTTGCAAAGACGAAATGTTAAACGATTAAAGCTATAACCGCATAAGTGATTCGATCACAGGTTAAGCTATGCTTGACGCGGTTGGTCTGTGGATGGGTGACCATCTTTGTCATAGCGAGTTCCTCCGTGTTTCGGGAGGCACGTAAAATTGTGGGTCCCGGCTGTTATTCCTACATCTTTGACAGTCGTTACAGGTAGTCAGAAGCTGAAAAAAGTCTGACAGCCAGTCTAACCAAGGGGTATCGTGTTGCCCAGGTAACTGGGTTGAGGAGGTCAGATAGGGAGTCGCTCCTTGTAAAACACTGGTACTTAGCTGAAACCGGTTGGACTGGTAGCCGACCCCAACATAGTTGGGAAAAGGCTAGGCCAATGATGATTATAAACATAAACATATCAACCAATAGTTGGTACCTGCGGTCAAAAATGCGATAGGAGACCATTTTTTTATGGAAATTTTGTTTTTATTTAACCTATATATGTACACACAAGTGTCACTAGACCGGGTTGTACTATATTTTAATTAATTTTTGCTGTAGGAAAATCCATAAAACTAACAGGTACCTGAGTGACATGTTTTCCCGATTATATTATACTAGCTGTTGCCCGCGACTTCGTCCCCGTGGGTAGAAGATATAAGTTATGATTTAGGTATACCTGCCCTGTTTTTTTTCACATTTTCCATTGTATCTTCGCTCCTATTAGTCGCAGCGTGATGGTTTATAGCCTAAAGCCTTCCTCGATGAATGGTCTATTCAACACATAAAGAATTTTTCAATTTGGACCAGTAGTTCCTGAGATTAGCGCGTTCAAACAAACAAACAAACAAACTCTTCAGCTTTATATAGAAGTATAGATTTGATAGCAAAATGAAAAAATCTAGAGATTGGAGTATAGCTCTAATCGTTTTGTAGTGAGAAAAGTACAAGAAAATCTGTGAAGTTTATATGAAAATTGTTAATAACTTCTGTGTTCTTTATAGAGTATAATATTTTATGTAACTGCAATGGTATAAATCTTAGTCTTAATGTATTTAGAGACTTTTGATCAAGTTTTTCGATAGAATGTATCTAGAGACCTCTGGACAAGTCCCTCGTGATAACGTCTAGCCAAAGAAGTTAATAAGTCGAAACGTGAGACAACTTCCAAATTTTGGATGACTTTGATAATATACATGTTGGACAAGTCAATAGATATTCTTTATTCTAATTAAATTGATTGATTCTTTTTTTTTCAAATCAAAAGTCTTTTTATTCTTCTTATTACAGTAAAAGTAAAAAATGTTTTCGTGGTATAAAGTGTATTTGTGGCTCATATTCTTATTAAAAACCAGTCAAATGAAAGTCAAACTCGCGAACCTAAGAGTTCTCGAAAAAAGTTTACAAGAGAATTATTCAGCCATTAAATTTAATACCGCTTTATTTACGAGTGTGATGTTCTGTTCTTGCCCTTTGCGGAACAAAACAACGAATATTTATTTGAAATTATACGGTAGTGGCTTCAATGATAAACATAGTTAAGTTATATATATCTATCTATCCTTTTTTAAAAGGTCTTTTTGCTTTTGCAGCACTTACCGGCAATCAACAGGGAGAATTCAGGAACTACAGCTACTAGGACAAAAGAAAATGTTTAAAAAATATCATTTTATTTTTATGTAAATTGTTTTTCCAAGGGTTTTGCTAGTCTGGACTACGAATCTGATGAGAAGTAGCATTGCTTATTTTCTTTTTTGGAGTTAAATCTTCATATTAAACATCAAATCGGTCGTAAGTCTATCTCGCTGTAAATCCCATCAAATACTTATGACCGATCCCGGATAATCGTTTAGGGGCAACATTCTTGATGTCAACGTGGAAAAATTTAGCAGAGAAACACTTAAACACAGATGTTGGGAGTTGATGGACGGAATTGAGCCCTTTAACACTTGGATTCTCCAATATCGAATACTGTATCAATATCGGGTAAGTGTATTAAAAAGGAGGAGGATGTATCAGTCTTATCCCGTTTCAGAACAGGTAGTGACCATAGACTTGTAAGAGCCACATTCAAATTTAATTTAAGTAGAGAAAGAGCAAAGTTGGTAACATCTCAAACCAAGTATAATAATGATGATGTAGGTTTACTCGGAGACCAATTTCAAATAGAATTAAAAAACCAATTTGATACATTAGACTTCACAAATTTAGACGTAAATACAATAAATCAGCAGCTTAGTAAAATTTTAAAAGAAACAGCAAACAATAATTTAGGTTCAGTTATCAGAAAAAACAATAAATTATCTCCAGAAACCCAAACCCTAATAGAAAATAGGAGGCTCATAAAGCAAAATACAAAAACAGATCATAAACAGATTTTAGACGCAAACAAGAAAGTTCACAAAGCTATTAGAAAAGATATAAGAAAATATAACACACAAACTATTATTAATACAATAGAAAAATATAGAGGGCCAAAAGTATTTCAGAGAAAAGTACAATTAGGTAAAAGTCAAATAATAAAGCTAAAAGATAAAAATGGTAATGTTGTGACGGATAAGCAAGAAATTTTAGGGGTGGTTGAGGAGTTCTACGGGAAGCTATATGCGTCAAGAGCTGCAGATGCCATAATATCAGGAGAAAGCCCCACGCTACCAGTACAATCCCAACCGAGTACTGAGACTCTACCACCAATTTTAAACTCTGAAGTTGAAAAGGCACTGAAAGAAATGAAAAGTGACAAATCTCCTGGTCAGGATGGTATTACAGTAGAGCTGCTCCGAGCAGGTGGCTTACCAGTCCGTCGAGTTCTTGTGGAGCTCTTTAATCATGTTTTATATCAAGCTTGCACACCAGATTCGTGGAAAAATGCAATAGTAACAATTATTCACAAAAAGGGAGACAAAGCATCATTAAATAACTATCGACCCATAAGCCTTCTTTCTCAAATTTACAAACTTTTTGCTAAAATCATCTGCAATAGACTTACAAGACAGCTCGACGATTACCAGCCATTGGAGCAAGCCGGATTTAGGAGTGGATATTCGACAATTGACCATATCCACACAGTGAAGCAGTTAATGGAGAAGAGCCAGGAGTTTAACCAGCCCTTGTGCATGGCCTTTATCGATTTTGAGAAGGCTTTTGACAGTGTCGAGCACTGGGCTGTGTTTAATGGGCTCCATCACTGCTTCATCGATTCTCAATATGTTAGAATCCTCCGCGAACTCTACACTTCCGCAACAATGCAAGTGAGACTGCATAACTTGACCAACCCTATTCCACTCGAGAGGGGAGTGAGGCAGGGTGATACGATTTCACCCAAGCTTTTTACCACTGTTCTAGAGGACGTCATTAAAAAGCTTGACTGGGACTCACGTGGAATTAAGATCAATGGTGTCTTCCTGTCTCACCTTAGATTTGCAGACGATCTGGTTCTTTTTGCAGAAAATTCAACCGATCTCCAAACCTTAATAAAAGATCTTTCGGATGCTTCCTTAAAGGTGGGCTTAAGGATGAATATGTCCAAGACCAAGGTGATGTCGAACGTCTCCAGCTCTTTCAATTCCATTAGAGTTGGCAATGAAGTCCTGGAGACTGTAGACAGCTACGTGTATCTTGGTCATATTCTATCTTTTAGCAAGGAGCACCAGCTCAAGGAGATTTCCAGACGAGTGCAACTTGGATGGGCGGCGTTCGGGAAGCTGGACGATATAATGAAGTCACGCCAAATTCCACAGTGTCTTAAAACTCGTCTCTTTAACCAGTGCGTCCTGCCCACTATGACTTATGGTGCCGAGACATGGACGCTTACACATGAGGCTGTCCATAAGATTAAAGTAGCACAGAGAGCCATGGAGCGCGCTATGCTAGGCATCAAACTCCAAGACCGAGTCCGTAATGTGGATATCCGAAAACGAACCAAAGTTCGAAACGTCGTTGACACAATAACGAGGCTGAAGTGGAGCTGGGCAGGCCACTTGGCCAGACGAAGTGATGGCAGGTGGACTAAGGCGGTGACAGAATGGTGGCCAAGACAAGGCAAAAGAAGCGTCGGTCGTCCGGGAGCAAGATGGGTCGATGACATTATAAAGGTCTCGGGTCGAGTCTGGATGAGGCTAGCACAGGACCGTAGAAATTGGCACGAAAAAGGGGAGGCCTATGCCCAGCAGTGGGAGGATAAAGGCTGTGGATGATGATGATGGATGTATTAAAAAATCTAGATAAATACAGAAAATACTTGATCATAAACGTACTACTGGGCTGGGCTCGACTAATAAAGAAGATTTAAGCATTGACCACGCTAGCTCACTGCGGATTGGCTATAATAGATTTCAATATTTAAAATATAGGTTTCTTTAGACAGTTTTCCTTTCCCGTATGCCAGTGGTGCCTTTTAATAAAAATATATAGAAGTGAAAAAAGACACATCAATTGATCCTGTCCCGCCTTGAGATCGAAAACGCGACCACAATGACATGTTTCAAAATCTATGAGTACATAGACCCACAAGCACATTTTCCACAGCATAACTACCAAAACATACCGATAAAAAAGAACACAGTAAACATGAATATAACACAACTAAAACAATTAGTACATCGCATTGCTCACTAAAACGACCTCACAGACTTCAGTTGGAATATTAAGGGTACGAGTACTAACAAGCAAACTGTTATGAACAAAGTTGTTCGTGACTACATGTAATGGCGTGGGCGTAGTAATAACTGACCTGTACACACACTATACATCCTTGACGAACTTATAACATTACGTCATACGAGATCTTAAAGTTATACTTCAGGTTGTGGAAGCGAGACGGATATATTCCCACGTTTTCATATACTCACTTTTCTGGTTTTTTTTTGTTCCGGTTGGATTTTTGCAACTCAATTTTGAGGCACTTCTCGATAAGCTAGCAGGCTGAAATTTTCAGAGTAACTTCGAACCCGATGACAACGCAATTTACAACTATAAAAAGGGTTGAACCGATTTTGATAAAGTTTGAATAGAAGTGATATTCAAAATCGCTGGTTTTTGGATGTTTTAAATCTATTAATTTTATAGAGCTGTGTCTCTCTTTTACAACTGTAATAATGTATCTTTATGACATGGTTGAAGATAATGTTCTGAAAATTTGAAATGATTTTCATCATCGAGTTTCCAGATTGTCGTTAGTTGATTATAGATTATAGTTTATTAATTTAATTATAGGGGAAGGCAAATTTATACTGTTTGAACTGGCTACATGGCGTGGGTTTACTGTTGTATGGAATAATGTATTATTACAATATCCGGTTTACTTATCTTAATAGTAGCTTATTCAAAGAATAGCGTCTTAGAAAGTATTAAAATTTTATTTAAGGGTTGAAGATGGCTATTTTTTGTTTGTAATTAGCCTTGTTTATTTTGAACAAGTCATAAGGTTAATTAAAAAAAGGAAGTATTTTTTTGAAGGTAAAGTGGCCGTGCATTTTTTATCAACTAAGGTCATAAAAAAGTATTTCTATCTATTATTATCAAGATGTCAAAACAATGTCAAATCAACAACCACATAGAACCTCAAATAAATTAACTAAGGGTTTCCATACGCACCAATTGATTAAATATTAAGGCGACTTAATCCTTCATTGTGCTTTCCCTATTCAGCAGATAGGTAATTCTGGCTCATTCTGGCTTCAGATAAATTCATTTAAACTTAAACATTCAATCGTAGAGTCTATCCCTTAATAAATGTTGTACAAGGGTACTACCGTTTACCCTTATCCGGGGGGGCTGCTACCAAGTGAACGCCATTTTTCTGCCTGAGGTAGAAAAGAGAAGGGACTATGCGCCGTGTTATCGCTATCCCTCTTTAACGATAGCAACAATCTTATTGAAAAGGGTGGCAGGCCGGCTTCTACAAATTATGATTCCTCGCTTAATTGGGTTAAGATACTACAAAAATGCCTCATTGAATTTACGAGTTATAAATAACTGCATAAAATGATGGGAAAATTCAACATAAATGTTTTCAGATTTGCGAAAGTATTTTCTATTCAGTTCAGTCGACTAATGGTGTTTTGTTGGCAGTGTTTAAGGTGTGTTGGTTTAAGAATATACGTAGATGGTAAGGCTTTTATAAAAGAAGAGTCGTAATCCTATTCATTTTAGTCATAAAGCGATTTTTGTGTATAAATCGGTACAGTTCGTCGTCCGAACATGTCTTAGTTTATATGATTTAATACCATACATTGTTCTCCCAAATATGCATGCATGCACGATTGGAAAATACTATTGGCATGAAAATACTACTGGCATCACTTACTTATATTTTTTCCAAACGCAATAGCTTTATAATTTGATTTTTGATTAAAGAACGAACGGAATTAACTTCCGGATTCCAGTCTTTTCGAAAAGACATTTGAAAAGAAGATGTAACGTGAGACTGTGATGTTTTTCTGTGTGAATTAACTTAGAAAATGTTGTTTTTTTTTACCAGTACCGTATTCGTAAACGGACGTTTGGCTCTCTCTTTTCCCTTTCATCCAACATGTATGTTGACGTAATGACGTATTTATGCTTACACACTTTGTCGATAATGATAGCCCCGCAGCGTAATATTACCGTAACACGTGTTTGAACCTGTTACATCAAAGTATCAAACTATATTAACAACATTTTCCATCACTTCCGGGAATACATAAATCAAGTTTCGGAAAATGTTATCGCTTTTCTAAATACGGAGAGAAATTTATGACATTTCATATGAGTGTTGGGGTGTAGCTCAATATAGCTGTAAACGCATCTATATGAAAATAGATTCTTATGGAAGTAAAATCTGTCTTATGAAAATAAAAATGATATAGGCGCCATTTTTTTTTGCCAGTTTGAGTATTTGTTTGTTTGTCCGTGTCTACTTGGGTGATGAACCATTGGCTCCAGAAAAAAATGCAATTGAATCGGATATCAATTGCATTTTCCTCTCGTGCCTTGAGGAAAGCTTATGTTAAAATATATAATTCGTTTTTCGTCAATCGGTTTTATTAATCAAAAAATATATGAGGATTTAGAAAAAAATATTCGTTTTTCGTCAATCGGTTTATTAATAAAAAAATCACGTATAAACTTTTTAGTATTTCTGCGTATTCTCTAACATAAGATCCTTAATATAATTTTGACAAGCTTAATGAGTCATTCGACAAACAAGTTAATTTATCTGTACCCCAGCCAGCTATCATGTAATTAATTAAAGTCTTGAAAGAAATATGTAAGAAGTCTCCTCCGTGGCCGCTAATTAAAGCTTTTGTAAGATTTCTAAGATTCTATTTCAGAGTTTTAGAATTATTTTTGTTGTTTGTTGGCGACCGGGATGTAATTACCCAAGAAAATTAAAATATGAATTAGAACCTTTTTATTTTTCCTTAAAAAAAAGGACGTTTTCACAAACATTCCAGTCGCGTGCACAAAGATATCCAGACTCAGAACAAGCATTCGTGGATCACACAAACGCTTGTCCTATGTGGGAATAGAACCCGCGATACATTGCACACAATGGGTGTCTGGTTACCTATACAACTCGGCTATCCGTTTAGTTTGATTACAGATTTTTGCGTTTATTATCTTAAGGTTTTAATTCACAAATAATGATGAAACTGGAATAGTTGTGTTCAGTTAAAGGGGTCAAGCACATCATTGGCTACAGAAATTTCAATCTTTTATTCGGGGAAGTTACATTGTATTTTAATATTTTTTAACAGATAGTGAATAAGGGATTCGAGCCTACAATGAAAAAACATTACTAACGCAACTACGAAATCGTAAAATAAAACTTGGTTCAAATATGAATTTTAATGCTTCATGATAAAAGCAATATCAATCCCAACAAATTGTTATAAAATATTAATTAAAAGTTACCTCTAATAGCTGTTTCCTCTTCGGACCACATTTGCCATTCAGTAATCAAACTTAGTATTTAATTTAGTAGTTTTAACACGAAACTTAACCTTTCCTTTGTACACGTCGAGAAACCAGTTATTGTTATTTCCATACTGTGAAACTCAAACAGCCAAGAGTCTTAAGCTTTATAAAGCAATTTAATTAAAATTAAACCAAAAGAGAAACAGACAAATATTTGCAAGACATACTCAAATCATTTCTGGGTGTAAAGGGTGATTTTCATTGGTAAAGGAGTTCTAGATTGGAGACCACGCCTCGGCAAACGTAGTGTAGGACGTCCTCAGGCACGGTGGAGTGATGACTTTCGCAAGACGGCTGGCAGGAGCTGGATGCGAGAAGCCGAAAATCGATCTCAGTGGCGTGCACTTGGAGAGGCCTATGTCCAGCAGTGGACTGCGATAGGCTGATGATGATGATGAGGTAATTTTGAAGTTAGTATTTTTTTGTAATTATTCTTCTATTTATGTAAAACTAGTTGTTGTCCACGAGTACAACTGCTTTAAAATTCGCTATCGAAAATGATCTAATGTTAAGTCATTAAATCCGGATGGGAGTTTCGTGTTAACCTTGGTTATAATCTATCTATGATCCAAGTTGTGTCTCAATATATTCAGTGGTTTTTGTGTGAACGAGGAACAAACATCCATACATACAAACTTTTGCGTTTTATTTTAGAATAAGTAAAGTAACCGTCATGAGAAGCTATAAATTTTGTAAACAAGTGTTCAGGAGTTCACAACATTTGGACCAACAAAAAAAATGAATTTGTTTAAGATTTAATAAATTATTAAGTAACAAATATTAATTAACATAAATATTATTTAAGAATAATTATTCGTCAGATTCAGATGTTTCCATTTCTGTGTCAGATTAGCGCGTTTGAACAAACAACTCTTTCTTTTTACTTATTATATATTTTAGATAAATTGTATTACGCACCTTTTGACGTTTTTGCTACTGGCTCCATTATACGTAATAACAAATAAAATTAACGCAACAATTAAAGTAACAACAATAAAAAAGTGATAACGAAACAATAACAAAATTAACAATAACAACCAGATCCGCGATATATGCAAAGCAATGAAACAAACTCGTACGCATTCGAAACTCGAATGATGCGTTTATTTCAAAATGGCGTCCCGATAGTTCACAATCCCTGCGACGGACGCGTTCCGGTACCAAGAAACACAAACGATAGCGCTTTGCGTCGTTAAAATATGATCCGACTAAATTAAATAGGTTGTTACTTTCATATAACCCGTCTATATTTCATGTCGATTGAATATGGTCAATTTATTATTATCTCGCAGTATAAAATGTTTACTTAGTAAAAGATGTTTGTTTACATAATTTATAGCTTCTCGTGACGGGTACTTTAGGATTCCTAACAATATTATTGATCATTTTTTAAATGCTTTTTTAATTTTCCTCAAAAGGAATAACTTATTTCAAAGCTTTCTCATTTTTATAGAATACCTCGTATTAAGAATTTTAGCTTGAAACAAAAGAAGGGAAATGTCACTTGGTTTCAAAGAAGAAAACAAACATCGCCTTATACCATCAGTCATATTTGCGTGTCCCTTTGACTTTTGTGCAAAAAGAATCACAAATAATAACCTTACAGCCTTCTTGCAGACAACTGTAAACGTGTTTCTAAAGTGAAAAATGGATAGCGATGACACATCTGTTAAAAATAGCTTCGCCGCCAAAGTAAATGTTGTCCCTATAATTGTTTGTTAAATAGAAATACGAGCTTTCCAATCGTAAATATTACTTAATGCACAGATTAATTAAGTTTAATAAATTAGTTTCCGCGTACAATCTTTCTATTAGCTAATTTAGTTATTGTCATCGGACCAGTCGGCTTTTTCATTATGTTTTTCAGCCATTCCTTTCAATTTGCGACGAGATTGAAATAGTTTTAGATAAGTTTTGATAGCAGGAAGTAATAATCTTAATTGCTGAGAAATAAGTCTTGCTGAGTTACTGACGTTTAGTTTTCCTGAGTCTGTAATTATTTTCGGAGAATGAAAGAATTAATGTTTTAGTAGATATGTATCTGTTTGACACGTTGCCATAAGAAAATAAGAATTCTTTTAAAATTAAAATGTATCTTTTAATATTGTTATATGAGTCTTATTTTCGTGTAGAAACAGCCAAGTTGCTTTTAAAAATGATCTCTCTTTTCTTACAAATGTTGATCGGCTGATTATAATTTGGTTTGTGAAGCCAAATCAATTTGAATTAGATTTGATTTTATGAAACCAAATTGTTCTTTTACATAAAGAAGCGGTTTAAAAACACCAGTAGTATTTTTTTTTGTTTTAAGACTTCTCTCGCACAAATGATCGAATTTGATCCTTGTATCTCGGGGGTTTCACAAACACAAATACACGCGTTTTATATGTTGTTATAAAACTTCAAACACAACACACGCTTATGTAACACATAATACTACATAGCATCACTCATAGGCAAAAACAAAAGTATCAAAAAAACAAGTAGAAATAAAACGAAATAAAATTTATCATTCAAGAATTTTAGATATAAATTTGTTTTGCTGGCTCTCAATCTTGAAAGGGAACTAAATTACGTAGGTTCCTGGAAAAGCAAATCAATTCCGACTTAATGTTTTGCTTTAAAGATAATAGGATTGTCAGGAACGGAGAATGGACGATGGCCCGGTAATAACAGATCACAAAACTATTTAAGGAAATAATGTTTTACATAGATTTGTATTCTCTTGTAGGTATTTGTGTTGTTACACGAGTGTAAATTTATATTGCACGACTGTCAAAGAATCAGCGGGTTCCCTAACCAAAGGGTAAATATGGGGCCCTAATACTTGAACACTTGGACAATGCTCCAGTCCATCTGTCCGTTCGTCCGTTTATTACCATCCTGTATATCACGAACTGTGATAGTTAAACCGTTAAAAATATCACAGGTCATGTATTCTTGTAGCCGCTATAACTACAACAGATCGAGGTTAAGCAATTTAAATTAAGGTCATAAATTTGGTGAGCGGCAAATAAAATTGTGGGTACTTACACTTAGATTTATATCTGCTTTTTAATATCCTCTCAAATTTAATGGCCGCCTGACACTAAGACGACATAAAGCCGTTTGTTTCAAAGAAAATAATTACGTTTAGGTACAATAAATCGTTTTCGGAATCTGGAAACGTTATTTGCTACAGATTTTTTGTTTTTATTTCAAATTTGTAACGACTTGTTTCCAATCGACTTCAAAAAACAGTGGTTTTAAACACGTCTATTTTTCGACGTCGTATTTTTTTTATGTTTGTTACCTCAAAATTTCGTACTGAATGAACCATATACATAAAACAATTATTAAGTTTGGTCCAGCAATTTTAAGTTGTGTAAATATCTTTGTTGTCAAAAAAAATTAGAAACTGCTGTTTAAATTGCTGTCTGCGTAATTTTAAAGCAGGACAATAGCCGTTGTGGGAGCGAGAAGAGGATACTCTTCTTCCTACAATTCACGTCAAAGTCCTATTTTAAGATTAGAGCTTATATTAAATTCAAGTTTAAGACTACAGGAATTAATACTTGGAAATTTGGTTTCAGACAATTTTATTACGAAATGGATAAAACAATATTTTCAATTAAGTGTTCTCGTGGTAATGACTTATCACTGACGTCATTGTAAGATGTTAAGTCGATCAAGACATTATGTAAACGATTTCTATGAATAAATAATGAGAAGTGATAATGAAAGAAAGAAACCTTCAGAATATTATTGACACACTTCTAACACAAGAAGATCGCTTGACATAATTATATCGATAAATACTTATGTGTGTCCGGGATGACTGCACGCGTAAAATTGTCTCCTAATATTATTTTATGTAGCAAAAGAGATTTTTTTTTCTTTATATTTTGTGTAAAAGTCGATTAAACGACGAAATGAAGATTCGGTTCGAAATAAAAAAATAATAGAATAAAAAAATCTAAAACCCCACGTTTTTAAATGTTAAAATTAAAATTTTATGAAAATCGGTCCAGCCGTTTTTATTATTTGTCAATTGCATTCTCATCGGATTTGAAGCTACCCTGAGAATTTCAGCCAGCTAGCTTATTGGGCAGATCCTCAAAATAGAGTTGCAAAATTCCAACAGGAACGACAAACGAACCAGAAAGTGAGTGTATAAAAACGTGGGGAAATTTACAACCCTTATGTATTTTATACCACTTTCCGGTATTCAGACCCATGATTGTGTTTTACAATAAAATTACCTGTTGATTGCAAATGAGATGGGGGTTTTTATAATTCAATTTTGTTTTAAAAGGGCTTTGAAACCGTATAAAAACATTGTCCCAGTTTTTTCTCCCTGCTTTAAAACGAACATGGAAACAATCCTGTAATTATCAATTATTTTCAGGGTACGTATACATTATACACTTAAAGATAAGTTACACAGTAAATTAATAAATAAATTTTAAAATAAAATACCTGTTTTACTCCGAGTTTTGGCCTACCTTTAGTAGCCATGATCATGGTAAATGGGTCAAACCATTTGATGACTGCCCTGTGACGTCTTCGTATTCTGCGCTTCTCTAACACTACCCTCTCTCACTTTTACCCAATTTGCCGGTACTTTTGCTCACCACACATATAATGTCTTTATAGAAGAGTTACTGTGGCGATGTTTTCATTGAAAAAATGCGGGAGTTTATAATTATTTGATATAACGATTTACTCACGAAAATATGACGGGATCGCCCGACTAGTTACGGCCCTTTTTTTTTTTTTTTTTGTCCAGTGGAAATCCTCATGGACATCCTTCGCCCTGGGGAAGGCGAAGGGGTGTGCCGGACTCCTACCGGCTAAAACCACTGGAATGCTTCCCGCTTCCTTTAGTCGGGGGCCAAGCGGGAACGCTTTCGCAGTCTACCGCGAACCCCTACATGGGAGCTCCTAAAAGAGCTGCATCATCATTGAGAGGAAGAGCAGTGTCTTCCTCATCGCTTTAAGAGGCGCGCTGAAGCATCGCGCGCGCCGTCCTTGCCTAGGTACAGTACAGCAATCTTCCCCAAGACTGCTGTCCGAGGCTAATCATGGTGGCTGGAGAAGGGCAAATTGTGCCCTTCTTCTGCCCCTTGCTCGTCGTGCGCGTAGAGGATTGTCACTTCTCTCCCGTGTTCTCTCTGCGCTCTCTTTGAGCGCCATCACTTCTTCGCAAAAATCCATGACGGCGCGCCAAGAATCTTCGCTCGAACTCATAGAGGCAACTACGGCTGAGAGCGACATATCCTGACCAACGGTAACAGCAAGTGCCCGACGCTGCTCAGCCCAAGCAGGACATTGCTCGAGGGTGTGCTGCGCCGTGTCCTCGCTGCTGCTACAGTGGTGACAACCGGGGGTTGGCTCTTTTTGTGGTATTCGAAACAGGTACCTTCCAAAGCATCCATGCCCGGTCAGTACCTGTGTCATCCGAAACGTCAGGGACCCGTGTTGTCTGTAGTACCACTCCCGGAGTGCAGGTCGAATAGCTTCTACGGTCCTAAGACCAGCTCCGGGACATGTCAGCCTAGCCGACCACACGTCCAAAAAGGCATCGTGGGACTAGTTACGGCCCTAACCGGAGTGTTGACACGGCAGCGCGGTCGCGATGCCAACTTGTCATACACGTGAATAAATCATTACGGCAAATAATTTTATTATTAACCTGCTTTACAAATTATAGTTCAAATGGGAGTTGGGTTTAGTTTAGTTGAGTTTAGTAAATAATATTACAACTCAAGACATTCAGTATGTATTTATAAAACAAAGTCTACATTTATATCAAAACTAATATCGAAAATACCTTAAAAGCTAACATTGAATCCAAGAAATTTAAAAATATAACACATAAATACATGAACTTACATTTTAGTGATTTTACCATAACATTACATTTCAATGGTACACCATGAAATTACAACATCTACTCATGAATGAACTGAACATTAATATAATTGTTGTATTTATACTCGCGATGGAAATCAAAAACAACAATAGGAGACTTGACCTAATTATTTTTTAGTAGGGACTTATTGTAAGGAGGAGTCGTGATATTTATTTCTATTCATTTATACATTTTTCTTTTTATCTAAATAAATTCATCTCAGTGTCCCATATCTGAAAAAATGAGACTTTTGACGCTACGTGTTAGTAATAATTAATTTACTAAGGGTACTTTAATCTAGTACTTTAATCTAGCTTACCTAGTTTACGAGTAATTTAAACTTATACCTACTTACCTAATTAAAAGTTTCATAACGAAACTGGGTGATACATAAAATAATTTAGATTTACATTCTTTTAATTTTTAATGTACTCGTATGTTTTATACATTTTCAATATCGTCGTATTGTTATTTTTTTTTTATTAAAAATATTTAGTTTATTAATTTTTATTTGATTTCTTAAATATAATATGTTCTTTATCTTACGTCAAGAATAGAAAGGAGATTCCTCCAATATTAATAATGATCTCTTTTTTAATTTTAGCTAACCTGGGTAACGCAGGAAGCTTTTAAGAACACAGTTGAGTACCAATACAATCAATTTTGAACCCTAATCGTATAGCAAAAGAGTCGTGAACTTATATGATAAACCTAGTTACATAAAATATCGATATAGAATATACACTTTTTAGGAAAAACGTACAGGTGATGTGAAAATTGTCCAAGAATTATACAGTTCTCGGTATATGATGTCCATAAATGTCTGCTGTCTTAGAATTAATTTAATAAAAATGAGTAAAGATGTGTAAACAGCATCCAGGACCCACAATTTAACGTGCTATCCTAAACACAGAGGAACTAAGTATGACATATGTCACGCATCCACGGACTGACCGTTTCAAGTGTAGCTTAACCTGTGATCGATCAACTTGTGGGTTGTAGTTCAGCCAAGAGATCCTCGCAATATCATTTCAAACAATATTTCTTAATGATATCCCAAAAATAACTATTAATATATAATTTGAATGCCAGTCCTATTGACTATAGTATTTGCCTACTGTCAATATTGTAGACCGAATTAATTAATCGTAGACTAACGAGTATAAACTAGTTTTAGGATTATTCAAATTCTATTACGATATTCAAGGTAAATATTAAGTCTTTGCCTGTACTATGAGATAATGTAGTAGGATTGTTGTTGGTGAGTAAGCGAAACAGCGCTCTATATTGTGTGCAGGGCATCTCGCTCGCACAATTCTAACGATCGTTTTGAAAGAACTCGTGGTAAGTAAAATAAACATTATTTTTTATGATCTCTAAAGTAATGTAAATATGTAATTTCGTTTGTAGCTTAGCTTTTATTTGAGAATATGATAATTATTTTTCTGAAAAGCTTTTATGAAAAGAGAAAATATTTGATTTATTTTATTCTGACATTTAGATTTAAGGAAATGCTTTACTGTTGACGTCTTTATTTGTTAACAGTTTTTTTGACACCGGATTAATTAAATAGTCAAGCCTTAAAAAAAATACAAACAGAATCTGAAATATAATGATTGAAAAGCAGTAAAGTATTTTATTTAATAAACTTTAATTTGGGTTATCCATCAATGCCATCTAGCAGATAATCAACATTTTATGTAATATAATTTTCTTATTTTGGTATCAAAAATTAAGTATTTACGAATTAAGTAAAACCATGATAGTGAATAGTAGGTATAAAGTTTAACTAAGGTGTGTGTGCTTATTTTCTTATTATACAGGTAGGCCCTTGCCACTAAATGTTCCTAGCATTAACTTTTATTACATACTAACATATAAAGAAATGTGTACAACACTAATAGCTAAATACTGAAACGTCTATCATTTTAACCTCAGAATGTTTTTACGGCACGTAGGCATTAAAACTGATCAAATCACACATATATATTGATATTAATCACTTTCATTTTCAGGCATTTGAGTGATTGAAACGTTTGTGAATAGGTAATTTTTGTAGTTTCAGTATTTGGAGTAACTTATTTTACAACTAAACAATTTATTTCTTCATATAGGAATAATATAGCTAGAGTAATCATTGATACTTTGGTATACCGATTTTAGGATTAAATTATTACATTTAATAGTACTTGAAATACTTTGATACATGTATCCCACATTCACGAAGATATTATTCAATGATTTGAACTGTAACCCTGACACCGAAAAGTTGGTTTCAAGTAAGAACCAGTTGAATTACCCGTTCACGTAGCCGCATAGCTTTTGAAAACTGGTTCAACACAATCTCTGTCTTCAACGCAGTAGGGAGTGGGGTCCTTTACGAAATCGACTTTGCTGACAAATGATATTCTAGATTCTCGTTTGGTGTTGGAGTTGACGCTTGGGAGGGTGGTGACCTCTCTGCAGATGGTGTGGTCCAGGTTTATGATGCGGGAGTCGCGGCGGTCGCGTTTCCGACAGAGAAGAGTCTCTTGGAATGCGATGCGGTATCTGTAACAAGGAATGTAGGTTAGTTAATGTGGTATAATGTTTTAAAAGTTTTTGGTTTCGACCGTAGACGGTTTTTGCATTTTTGCGTATGGAGAAAGTAGGTGGGTGATGGAATATGGCTAGTAGGTTTTTTACAGGCAGAAAGAAAAGAATTAACAAGACACCTTTTGCCAGGGAGGCAAGCTTACTCGTAAAAGAAATTACGTTAGAAGGCGCATGATCCAGACGTGGCTCCTTTGCACAAAATTGACATACAAAAAGTTTTTAGGCGTTAGGACAACAATTAACAGAAAAGGGAGGTCGCGGATGACACACAAAAATACTTTTTCAACAACTATGTTCTCCCTTGTATTATGTCTTTCCTGTTTGTCCCTTCCCTTGAGACAGTCAGTCAAAGCGAACTACTTCTCCACACATTTATGATTGAATTATTATACTAGAGTATTATTTTTCTTCAGGAAACGATGAATCAAAGAGAAAAGGCTTTAGTTATTCTGACTACGTTATACCTGGTGATAGATACTTGTTTTCCATTGGGGAAGCTGAATGTGATGAACGCTCACTTAAAATAAAGTTGAAGGCATAATAAAATCGTATAAAATGACCTTTATACATATGAGGGATGTACTTAAATTATTCACAATGAAGTTCCGTTTATGGAAATGTATTTTTCATTACATGTAAAGAACAAAAAGGGTCGGTTGAGATTTGCCTTTTTTAGCAAACGTGTTTTTATTTCGCAGATGTAAATATTTAAAAAGGTACGATTTTTTGCTGTTTCCTGGTCGAATAATATTATGCTACCTTAATTAATAATGGAGCATTCATGATTCTTAAATGTCCCTTTTATACCTGAAAAGTTTGTTTCATGGTACGCTCGCTCTCTCTCAGATTTTCTGGTCTCAGATAATAGTTGTTGTTGTTTGCGATCTAGGAGGCCTTATTATTGGTCTTGGATAGGCTCTTATTGGTAGTAACTGGAAGTGATGCCTGTGACATTAAGTTACTGCCAATAATAGCGGATAGGTGAAGAAACGTGGTGCAATTGATACAATTAGAACCATCTTTTTAATTTTCACTTATATGATACCATGCTATTAAAATTAAGTGGGTCTACAACACCTAAGAGTAGTATTATTGCAGTCGCGGAAGCAAAGTGGCACACATAATAATCAAATCATACAATTATTTTAATCAATATGGGGGTACCGAGTAGCACATTATTGAATGCACAAAATATACCATACGCAGCAAACAATATCACCCGTCTTTCACCCCTTTCTAGGTGTGAGAGAGAAGTGGCTCAAGAAATTCCAAAGCACTGTATTGAAGATTTTTTGAATGATATAATTTGATGCTGAAATGTGTGTATTCTATAAATCATTTGTAATTTAATCCATTTCTGAAAATTAATTTCTTTTTTAACTCTGTAAATTCAGAAATATTATTATTTGTACACCATTTTCAGTGGTAGAACATAGAGTTCATATAAAATTTACTTTTAAGACCTGTGATGTATTCTATTACCTATGTTCACAAATAAAGATGATTGATTGATTGATTGACTGTTATTTTCAGAAGTTACGGTAGGTCCGCTGACCACAACGTTTCTACAAACTTTTCTCTATAGATATCCCAAGTTGAGTAGGTAGGTACTAATAATTACTATGAGAAGATTATGCTGATATTTTATTCAATGAGTAAGAAAGATTCAGCTAGTTTTTCGCGACATTTTGGTTGAAATATTAGACCTTGGATACGAAACTTACATCAGCTTATCAAAAATGTATGTAATGTCCCTGAAACTAGGAAACATGAAGAACTTAAGATAAATAATGTTTATTTTTGCACGTAATTCTCAACTTAAAGAGTAAGAATAGGTCGAGTTAGTTAGAGCATCTTTCGTAACGGAGCAACTGAATGTATTTGCTAAGAAACTGAAAAATAAGAAACTGAAATAACTTTAATATACATAATGTTATGGCTGTCAAATAGATAAAAAAATAAAATGAAATATTGTTTGTAAATGTGATTTAAATCAGTAAAGTAAATAGTTTTGATGTCCCTTGCGGACAAATAACGTGACACATAATTTATGTTTGTAACTATTTATCACTGCCTTTAAGGTTCATATAAATACCACTTTACTAAAATAATACATATTTGTAAACCATTTGTTATATTGTTTCAATGAAAATTATAAAAAACTTTTCTTTAAAATCTGTAATATAAAACTACTGCATATTTTTATCGAAGCAACCACGCAAAAGGAACAACAACAGTGAAGAACCACTTCTACGTCAGATATCTAGGCAATTTGAAGGGTCGAACCCGTTCAATTTGCGGTAACCTAACACATAAATCTTTTTGGACCCTTTTTACACGATATTTAACTTAGTGCACATAATATATTGTTTGGAGAGTTGACAATTCCGTTAAATCTTCGGTTTGTAGTTCAGAATTTACCACGTAGAAAAATATCGACAGTCACGTAGCAATCGATATTCTCCTTTAAAGTAAAACGTTAAATCGTTTTGTTAACAAACATTTTAATTTTTTTAAGTCTAGTACTTAATTTCACTATCATGTTGTTCCTGAATAATGCTATGTTCTTGACATTCTAGCGACAAAAGGTTTGAAAATCCTCACAGTGACAGTTCTTTAAAAATAAAGTATGTATTTGATTTCAGTTTCACATCATTTGAGAGGTACCCGTGGCTAAAAAACAGCTGCACGCTTCAATCGATCTCGAAAACAATAACAGTCAGTCCTTGGATTGGTTGTTCCATGTAAAACAGTGCGGTACTCAGCTGCACCCAGCTAGACTGGAAACCGATCACATACTTGCAAAAATGCTAAGCAGATGATCTAGGTCCCAAATGTATAACGACAAAAAACTAGTGCTAAAAATGGTTCGCCTTTTCGGCCATTTTGAATCCCTAACATACGTACTTTCATGAATAACTGACAAGACGTCCCTTTGAGTTAGATTAATCTATATTTCTAAAGGGACCTATCTGGTATAACAGATCTACCTAGAAATTACTAATGGCACAGGACCACAATGTACTTTCATGACCCGACCTTTTACAGAAAAAAGGTTTTTTTATATACTTTACAAAAAGGTACTCTTGACCGCAATTTAGCTAGTATCGTGACGAAGCTCGGGTATCTTTGTGTACGACGTGGAAAATAGACAAGTTGATGGAAGTGCCATCAGTATCGTCAAATAGACATATTGAAATATAACAGATTAGTATTTAGCCGCGGCTACGCTCGCTTGGAAGTCAGTTATTATATATCAATCCAATTGACTCTATATCTAGTTATAGAGTCAATTGGATTGGATAATGACAAGACCGTCGGTAATACGGGTAAGCAAAGGGTGTTGCAGTTCTCGGGTTGAAGGCTCATTCCTGAAATACTAGGTAGTAGAAGTATAGTAGTTTTATAGGTAATTTTTGGCAATATTTTTTTTTTTCATAATAACTATCGTGAGACTGATTCGGGCTCTCGTAATAAATACGCGTGAATAAACCGTTACATCATTTTCTGCCTATTTTTAAGAAAGTGCCTATGCCATATTACTTCTAAATACTTTCTAAAGTTTAATGATGAAAGGTTCAGTTATGGTCATTATTTATTTATTTTAGTGGTATATTGAGTTACTACAAAAAGTTATATATTTACATACACGTTTCAATTACGATAGAGCTTGATTACTGAACAAGTTAATTACTTATGATACTACTTGAAATGTTGATAAATAAATCAATTACTATTAAATTACAATAATTATTGGTAAGTATATCAAATACAGGTTTATACTTAATAAATGTAATTAAAATACCTATAAGTTCTATAGACAGACTACGAGAGTTCAATAGTTCGATGACTCAGCAAATGTTGTTTACCTCTACGGAAAAATTTCGATTACTTTTATATCTGGAAAGAAGTATGATATTCTCAAAGGGCCGAGGTTATTAACAGCTGTTAGTTCAGTAAACACCTGTGTCAATTGGAATGGGCTAATTAAGGGTTCAATGTATCTTTATCTTTCATTATTACTGCGAGTCTACATCGCAAAAGGCTTAAGAAATGTCATTCAACGATTCCAGAAATGTGACTTTGTAGCCCGCTCCAGCTCCATAATCTCAGATTGTTGAATGATTATAATTATTAATTCATTTGTTGAACTTATCGGCTATCCGTGCGGTCCAAATATTATAAGTAGATACGAAAATATTTTTTACTTTTGAGACAAACGGCTTCTAGGATACAACTGTACACTGACAGTTTTTAAGAAAACTTTACTGTTAGATGAATCGTGTATTAAAACTAACAGCCTATTATTTTAATGGTACTGTTTACTCCGGCTTATCAGGCTAATACCTTTTGAATAACTCCTAAATACCTTCTCTAAATCCTTGGTCAGATTTATAAGAAGATTATATTATATCGCAACAATAGGCCAAGATCATTGATCTTAAGATTAAATGGCAAAAAGTATAAGAATTCAATACAGTGCATGAAAGCGTTATATTCTTTTTATTTTTTTGTTGTTGACAACTGTGCATTGAAATCTTTTCCAAGATAAAATAATAAAGTAGAGTCTGCTTATTGTTAAAAATACGTTCAAATCTTTCTTCGTATTTTATGAGTACTGTATTATTATCAAAAATATTATCGATAGTTGCCTTCATTTGTTGTTGTTTAAAGCCTTCCCATTTAATTCCTGTTCAGAAACCGCTGATGTATTTTTTGGAAACTTGACACGCAGAAATCCTTGGAAGGAACATTTGTAAAAATGAAAAGACAATTAAAAATTAATTAAATTAAGTTACCGAGTAACACTTTTTAAGTGTCACTTTACTGCATCCTAGTTTTGTTCAAATTAGGCCCTAGATGGCGTTAATTAAATGTCAAGATTGCTCTGTACAACTCTCTGATTGGTGAACCCTTCGTCACTTCCATAGACCTCTGAATTCGACAACTACGACTCTTCAGCTGATGAGAAGAAATGGCGTAACAAACTCCTTAGTGGCACGCGTCTCGTAAAGTATGGATCTTAGATAGACGGGTAAGCATTCCCATCGTAAGCCTATCCTTATTATTCCATTATTGTATTTTGCGTTAATTAATATCTACTCAATACACAACAAGAAATCTTCACGTCAATTACAGCAGTACCGAGATGAGCGCTTTCTATTCATCAATGATGACGTCACAATTAGGGTTCCTTTTATAAGAATTGTTTGTACTAAACAATTATGGTTATATGTTATGAATGAAGAGTATTGTTTACATAACAATTTTGTAGAGTATTTATATTAAATTGATGGTTACTCGTGTTCACTATGTTATAATGTGTTTATAAAGCACAGACTCCACAGCCGACTATCGAGCGAGGCCCGGGCCATTGCAGCGTTTAGCGTATTTTTAGTTCGCGGTAAAAACCGAAGTTTATGAAACCGGGTCAAGTGCGAATCAGACTAAAGATACTTAGGGCTGCAAATAGGCTAAAGATAAATAAACATTGCTCACCCATGTAATTTATAACCGATGCTTAACCTCCATTTTCATTTTTTATTATGCCAAGATATGCTTGGAAGACCCTATAGGTATGTGACGGACCATGTAGCTCGTTTTTTTTGCAAAGCTCGCTGTTATTTGTTATAGTCTAGTGCGTATGTTGTAGTATAATTAATACATGAGTTGTGAAAATTTCGATATGTCAACAGAGACAGAGGAGCCTTGGTAATAGGGTTCCAGTTTAACCTATAATTACGGGACCCTAAAAACGAGAGAAACGTTAGCTCGACAAACTCGCTCGCTTGCTAGCTTCAGGTGTGACCTGGGCTTTATTGAAGTAAATATTTGCTTTCGATAATAGGTTACAAACCATTTGTAAACAAAAACAGTGTACCCGTACACGTTTTTGTTCCTATACCTGCAATATTTAAACTAATTAACGCAATTCGGAACATGCTTATCTACTTAACTGCATTTAACATAAAGGGTCATGCCATCTCTTTTTCTAAAATGTTGAATTTAGAGACAAAAGAAACATTTTAAAACGTCAACAAGTATTGCTGTGAAAAGGACTGTAATTCTTTTCACACATCGTTATTTTCTTTCCACGGCACACTGTTGCTAGCCCAGCTGCACCCACAGCCGTTTAACAAAAGCTCAGACACCTTATTCGTAGATACAAATTAAAAACTGTAAGTCCGAGTTGTTCACCGGTAACAAAACAGTCGCAAAGCATTGTTCTTTTCTGCTCACGTCTAAGCATGATCTGTACGATGTCGTCGAAAAAGCACTTTTGTTCCAGTCGAAAGAGAGTTGCAAGACAATCTTGTAACCGTTTTGTTGCTAGTAAGGGCTCCCTCTTATTTTATGTATTTGCAGACTCAAGTATCCGTAAAAGCTTCTGCAAGTCTAAGGTATCTTGCAGGAAAACCGAAAAGGTTTTAGTATGATTTTCGTTGAATGTTAAAACTATAGCCAGATGAAAAGTCACGCCAAATACAACGCGACGTGTTGAGGGTTTGATCCCGCGTAGGAAAAGCGGTTCTATGGTCCATGAATGTTGTTCTGAGTCTAGATTTCTTCAAGCGAGATTGAAGTCACATCTTCAATGTTTTTGAAATCCCCGCGATACGAGGATTAGCCGGACGGAATTGATTTTTTCTTCAAATAAAATTAAGCTGACTTCATTTTTCTAAAACTTATCCGTTAACTAATAAAAAAATATTAATAACCGACATGCTTACAAAAACCCATTAATAAAATAATGAATAATTGTTCTATCTTGGCTGGGAACGACGCTTGTGAATAGAGACAGGTCAAACGCTGTCTCGATCACAATTAATCACTCTGTGTAATCAATAGTCTGGAAACTAAAGTTATTATGTGTAGTGTGCTGACAGAGCACCTCTTAATCTAAAAGATAATAATTTAAGAACTTTATGAGTGAGCACTGAAATGTTTATTAGTTTTAAATGGCCTTTAAGTGGTAAGGCACTATGTGGTAGCTTATCACTTTTATATGGAAAGTAGCAACAGAAAGATAAAATTCACATATTTGTCATTTAGTACTTACGTCTAATTTAAAGTGGTTTCGTACATCTGACTTAAATGTTTGTGAAACCCAGTTCCCTCACGACGGAAAGGTTTAAATTCCTTATTCCCTATCACAAAAAACAGTTACCTTAGTAAGTTAACCTTAACGTTTTTTTATATATGTACCTAGAACGTATGAACCTGAAACCTAGACATAAGTGACAACGGTATGTGATGTGAAAAAATCCAAGTCCTTGAGATAAGGTCCAAAGGTCACAATTCCGAAATACCTAGGATCCGATATTAATCTACGACGATAATTTATCGAGTTCCATACAAGCTATTATAGCTTTTAAAATATACCACAAATGTGATATCAACATAGTCGGTCATATGTGACCGGAGAACGGAATACAAAAGCAAATTAATTTATATAAACGATAATATTGAACTTGTTATAATATTGGACGACAATTGTTTACACTTCATTGGCAATATCACCATGGGGTGTTGTAAAATGGATGCTGCACCTAACAATTGGAAAATGTAATCATAATACCATCTTATAACTGTCCCACTGCTGGCACTAGCCTCTTGTCATATAAGAGGGTTGAAGCGTTAATCATGCCTTTTTCTTTGCGTCAAGATCGCTTTTAGATAATGCTTAAGCCCTCGTAATTTGAAGTTTTTTATTCGCCAATCGTTTAATCAGCGTAAGCTTTTAACACGCACACTCGCACACTTGGGGTGACCAGACAAACAGACAGCTGATTGCTCTAAAATGTTTTTTTAGGTTGTTATCGTGCTTAAAGCCTAATCCGATTTGACTATCAACGGATAAAAAATTGTAATCGCCAGAAGCGTTATAGTGGTTAGAATATTTTAATTTTGAATGCTGTATTTTTTATTAGATAATTGAATGAACTATTTGATTAGTAAGATGGTGAGGCTGAGCAACAATTATTTCCGTTAATTTATAAACATTTTAGCTGTCCCGGTAAACGCTTTTTGAAAAAGCATTTCATGCAATAAACAATAAAAAAATTGTAGTACAGTATATAAAATAGATAGTAGCCATTTCTGTAAAAACCCAAATGTTTTTAAATCTTAGTTTTACGAGTAGGATCTACTGTAGTTCGGGCTTTTACAGTTATATAAATACGAACAAACACTCTAGAAGGTCACAAAGCTCAGTATCGTTCTCGGATACGACTGTAAGTATTTTACATAATAAATGCAGTTAAAGCTGAAGACAGCCAAGAAGTTTTGCAAGAAGCCATAAATTAACAAGAGCTATTGCATGTTCATTTAATTTAGTAATTTATACAAGTTTTTTATTATTTGTATAAATGTTTACTCAAATTGTACAATGGTTTAATCATACGTATTCATGAGAATTACCTGACAGTTTGACTCTCGACCACGTCATGCCAGCTCATGATTAAAGAGTCCGTTTGGTTCCAAAACTAGATAGGTGATCCTGATAAATACGGATAAGTGAAGCATTGCATCTTTTAGTATGAATCAGTCTTACGAAAGTCACTATAAAATGTATAAAACCCTATTATATAGTATGAGTGATATTTAGAGTGGTTTACGTAATATCTGAAACTGTTAGCCTCAAATAAAATTATATAGTCCAAGCGCCACGAAGGATAGACTTTTGTAATTTTATAACAGCTAAGTTTTTTTGGCCGTGTCCCTGATACAGGTAAAAACGAGTAGCGTCTACCGTTTAAATTAAGGATACTTGAAAAAGTAACAGGTAGTAAAGTAAGGCGTATGGAACAGTACCTTGAATTTGGTAAATGATAACTTTCTGTAATTGAGGTTCGTCTAACTTTGGAGGCTAAAGTCGTCGAGTATCGGAAACTCGAGAGTTCTACTTCTAAGAGACACAACAATAATATATATTACGTGTCAGCTACCGAACTCTTTACCTATTCCCGTTTCACCATTTAGATATTGAACGTTATTTTTTTTCGTATTTTGATATGTCCATTTTGTTTTCTTTTTCATAAAATGAATTTAATGTTTGTGTTGAGGTTGTTGTCTCACACCTTCAAATCACATGCACTAGACATCCAGGCTTAGAACAAGCATTCACATCGATCTTGTTACATGTCGCAAGCCGTGGGCTATTTTCAAGCTGTTTATCCCATGGAATGCATGAATGATAATTCTATTCTATTTTTGTTTTCATATCGTAATGTTAACTTCTGAATAAAAAGATCTTAATTTAGTCGGGCACTCCCTATAAATTCGCGTGAGGAAACCTTTGCATCATTTAATAATAAAAACCTTAATGATACGTACTAATCTCTAAAAATAGCTGTAATTATTTACTTTGTAAGTATAACATTTCTCGTACTTAGATGTACTCATTTACTAGGATTAAGTAAGATAAAGAATAAGCTACGTTGTTAATTACATATAGTTTTGTTTTTGAAAAAGCCTGTCAAAAAAACTTCTGACAGACTTGAAAATAAAAGTGATTAAGCAGGGTCTAGCACTATCTCTTAAAGTAAGAGCCTTGCAATTTGGAAAGCAAGACAGCACACAAAATGGAGCAGAGCAGCGACTTTGTTACACAATTGTAATTGTCTTAATTTAATAAATAAAGGTTGTCTATAGATCGATAGCTACAGACTGTACCCATTTCAAAAATGACAAAAATGTGCAGGTATTTTTTCCAAGGTAAAATCTTTTTGACGCAAAGTGCTTCCCACGCGTTTCAAATATTTGGAGATTAAAAAAAGTATTCAACGTTCCTTTTATCCTTTAAAGCTATAAATAGCAACAAAAGGGTATCCCAATATCTCATACAAAATTGTGACCTACAAAATCCTTTCATGAAGTGCTGTGAAGTTCCCGATAAATCTTTCATTACGCGGCAAACATTAATATCTCGTTAGGAAAATAGCAAATTCCTTCTGCATAAATGACTAAACGAGTTTTGTGGCACCCTGTACTGTGCTGAACTATTGGCCTAATTCAATATCAGATAGGCAAATGAACCACTATGCAGGAAGATGCAGAAAAACTAAGTATCATTTGTAAGCGATATGAGGATGTTGTCAGCTAACTTTGCGTTTATCAATATGGTATGATATTCAACACACCGCTATCTGGCTTCAAACATAGCAAAAGTTATGTAAGGAGTAACTGAAAAAAGATAAACATGTATAATTTATTTATTTATTTATATATTTAATAGTTCATGTACACAGATACACACACAGAGTACAGAAAAGAAGAAAGATAGAACACATAGTACATAGGCACAGCTTATTTCAACAGAAATTTCTTCCAGCAGGCATTCCAAATTCATAATTGTGTGAGTGAAAAGTGAGAATCAAATTCATGATCAGCCTAACTATATTCGTTCACTGCTGGACATAGGTATACCCAAATGCACGCTATCGAGATCTGTCTTGGGCTGCTCGCATCCAGCTCCTGCCAGCCATCTTGAGTATGTTCAGTTCAAGAGATTAAACGACTACTTGCAAAAAAGCTATTTAGCTGAACCACGTTTTACCCGTGTTATTTTCACTTTTATCGTAGTAATAGGTTCTATCTTTCTCAAAGAATGATCAACCTAATCGTGAATATATTTTTCAAATTAATCCAGTAACATCTAGGAGTAATGCGGTCAAGCAAACAAACGCATTAAATTAAAATAATTGAATAAACAATTTAATCCGCAAAATGGATAAACAGAAACGCAGTACAGACAGACACAGGTTTCTGGTACTTCTGTATATTCTGTCATACCATTAACATGAGGAATGGCTGGAATTACTGCTCTATTAACTTAGTTATATGGTTACTTTGAAACTTGAATCCATATATGAGAATCACATTGCAGCTAGCTCGTAGCCACTGCTACGCAAATACAATCTACGAGAAACGTAGCTGCTACGTTCGCACAGGTACATGTAACTTTACTAGGAAACCTTTTATAACTAAAATCAAATTTATTTGTCAATATATTATATATTCTAGGACAACTCACCCACGGTTATCTGATCCCAAGCTAAGCAGAGCTTGTGTTAGGTAACTAGACTAACCAGACAACTGATAAACTTACTTATATATTTCTAAATACCTACATAATATATTATAGATAAATTACACCCAGACACCAGAACAAATGATGCTCATCACACAACATTTGTCCTGGGCGGGAATCGAACCCACAACCTCCGTTATAGCAGTCAGGGTCACTAACCACTAGACCAACAGGCCCGTCGACAAAGTATGTATATCAAGAAGATTAATGATAAATAATACAAATTATCTTCTTTGTTTTCAGAAATAACAAAACAATTCTACAATAAAGCAAATTAAAGGTTTGTTTTGATTGTCTCGCTTTGAAAAGTCATTTGTAACAAGTCAAAGCATCTATCGAGATGAATATTTAATATACTATGCTGTACTTAGTTTTCTACGTCACTTATCTTGATTAGAGACTTCAAAAAGCATTATGACAACTTTAGTTGTAGAGAAATTCTTGAAGTTTGAGCAAATAATAAATATGGTATTGTTATTTTATAATAGAAATATTTTTGTTTGATTAATTGAATGTGATATGAACAAAGAATGATTATGAAATTATTTATGTGAACAAGATAAAAAAAAATCATTCGTCTGAAGAGTATTCATATTCATATTCATATATTTATTTGCATTCCATAATGTTACAAAAGATGTTAAAGAGGCTTAAAGCTAGGTACAAAACTAGGTAGTATTTAAAGGATACTTAAAAATAATAAAAATAAACATTATTATTGAAATAAGTTTTCAACAACATCTACCTAATCTATTAACATTCATAAATTACAGACAGGTAAAACTACAAAAACCAAGCCCTTTATGTAGGAAAAATGTAAAGTATAACATAGTTTGACGGTAATAAATTATAGAACGACCTTTGATAAAGCTGTAAGTATTGAATTCCTGAACGAAATTATCGTTAAAACTTAGTAACGCAGTTTTTCACGACCTTCCTTGTTAAATGTCATCTTGGCAAATACCAACGCCTTATAAAGCAAGACCGTTGGGTATGCGGAAAAGAGATGGCACTCTGAGCCTTATAGAGCACCCATAGCAACCATATTGCTTTAAAAGCTGGTAGCAAGCTTTAAGAACGTTATAAATTTCGTCGATTGAAAGTGAAAAGTCTTCTTAACTTAAATTGCGTTTTAAGTCATTTAGAGCGCCGCACGTTCCGGTGACTGTTAATAGGTACAGTAAGTTATCGAACGAGGTGTTACATTACGAAAAGTTCCTCAGATTTTTACAGAAAAATATAGGTTATGGGGAAAACGTAAATCTGTAACCTATGCTCAAACTATTTCAGTTTACTGTTTTACTGACAAATAGTCATGGGGGCGAGTAGCCAATGTTTTTATTACATGGTAACGACAAACGGATAGACAGCAGTGTAATAGGGTCCTTTTTTATCATTTAGATACTGGATCTTAAAAACAGCTGTAATGTATCGCCATTTTAGAATCATTTACAGTCCACCCGTTAAGGAATGTAGCATAAACCATTTTGTAGTAATAGATAACAGCTGCAGGCATTCCATGTGAAGCAGTAAAAAGGTACTTAATCTTCCGTTCTTACTTTTCTAAGTCGCTAAACGACATTTGCCAGATGCTATAATAAAATTCTAGCGTCTTTTCATAGATACACTTCTGGTAGATTCAAGAAATAAATAAAAATTTTGTGAATGTAGCTAAGTACTAATTTCCCATAACAAGAATTATAAGAATCTGCATAAATAAGTCCTAAAAAAAATGTTTTTTTGCAACAACGTATTGCGTGTTGTAATTTCATAAATTTTATATTTCTTTGGCCTTGAATATAGAAGCTACGTGTGAATTAATATCAAATTGGATCATTTCTCCATACAAAATACAGACGAGAAAATTTCTGATTCCGTACCATACGTTGGATTCAAGAAGTTTGAAGGTACCGTAACTTATTTTCGTGTTTTTGCTATTGTAATACTTAATATATCGCTGACTTTTTCTTAATTATGTTAACAAGAATTGGGAGGAGATAATATATTCTTTACACAACAAAATTTTCTATTATAAAATGAGTAAGAATTGAAATTAAAAGTGGTAATTGTAATCCTTAATGTGGTTATACTATACACATATAGGCACTGATAAAAATCAATATCCGAAATGCACATATATTAACATGGTTAATATTCTCAGAAAGTAATGTAAATATTGTTTTATTAGCTAGAGAGTTAAGGGAGTATTGGTCAGAAAAATAAAACTGCTTGGAAAAAGGTTCTTAAACCCTGTTAGAGTTTTCATTCACTTATCAACTTCCAGGCGTAGGGAATATATTCTGGAACTAACTAGAGTTTTACGCGTTAATATATTAAGGACGAAAGTGTTTAACTTGTAGCCTACATATTGTTACTTAACTTGAATATAAAACATCAATGCCTGGCCTATTAGTCTAGTAGTTAGTGGCCCTGGTTGCTGTAACTGAGGTCGTGAGTTGGACTCCCGATCTGGACAAATATATTTACCAGAACAATTCGTTCTATGTCTGGTTGTCATTGATGATTCGTGATTAATAGTTTATTAGTTATCCAGTTTTCCCGACATTGCTTGCTGTGTGAAAGTTTTTAATATAACCAGAATCTTAATAGTTTATTAGTTATCCAGTTTTCCCGACATTGCTTGCTGTGTGAAAGTTTTTAATATAACCAGAATCTTACAGTTGATATTTTCACAAGGTAATGTATTTCTGTAGCCACTACAACAACAACCATCCTGTGGAAAAGTGTGTCGCGAGTCCGGCTCACACTTAACTTTATTATGTAGTCTATACTATTATAATAACCAGTCAAGTCTTCATGAATATCCTCCGGCATCACTCAACTATGAGTCCGGTACTAGTGATAGCCAGACAAGTCTTGGTGGGTCCAAGACTTGTCTGGCTATCACTAGTATTCTCACAAGCAAACTGTTACAATAAATTATATAATATCCGCATAAGACATTACCACTAGCTTTTACTCTGCCTATAACAATATTTTACAAATTAACTATCAAATAAATACACCAGCAAATAAAATAAATTGCAGTATTATTGCATCTTGTGACATTGTCTACGATATTATCGTCTACGAAACTAAATAGACATTTTTATCAATAATAGTACCAGCATACTTGGGCAGACAGCCAAATACTTGACTTAGCCAAATGAACTAAGATAAATGAAACTAAAGATATGGGACCGTACAAATAAATCAGGCAAAAAGTCAGGCTTCAGTTTTATACTTTTGGGGAAAGGTACAATCAGTAACGAAGGTCTATTGACATAATTAAATTTGCCCTACAGGGTCCGCATTTGACTTAGAAACATCTAATTAGTACGTCAGGTAGATTTATATCAACAATATTGGATACCTATTTTTTATTTTATGTGATTGTATTAAATAAAAGTATTAAAGATAGAACACAACAAAGATAGAGAAATTAAGGAGGTTCTAATAAAATCACTTGTTTGTTATAAGTTTACTGGTAAGTGACGTCACATGGGATTGCAACTTACTGTCTGATCCTTTTTTCTTTGTTTAAGCGATAAAAGTAAAAATGCGTTCCCGATTTTGTACGATAGACTAATTATTATTTATTTTGTTAAATACTCAGTTAACTAACGGTCTTTGTCAAGTTCGCTTTGTCAATAAATGTACTCTACGTATTTAAAAATGTGAAAATAACCTAGTTTGTTAGGCTTGTAAACGTAAACCGCTTACGCGTTTGAATAAAATTTTATATGAGCTTAACTCCCAGAAAGGGCATTGGCTATGTTGGTGTATTTTTATCGAGGTCTACCAATAAACAGCTTCGCCTCTAACTGGCGAAGCCGAGAGTAAAAGATACTTTTGAATAAAATACTTAACCATTATTATTAACGAATTGTAATAAAGACAAAGGTATCAGACCAAAACGCTACGAAATGTCACTGGACACCATTGTTAAAAATCACTGAAACGTACTGATACTTTTTATACTCTAAAAAATTATGAGATAAACTGTTATATTTAGGCTTCCAAAAGTGATCAAATTTCGTTAATGTTTTGAGTCGTGCATTTTCTCAGCAATAAAAAAACATATCGAGATGATTTTAGTTAGAATTATGTATAGGTACCCCAAATCACTTATCCTGTAGTTATGACACATTTTCTACTTCGTTTTTGTAATCCCGCAAAGCCTACCAGGATTTAAGAGGGTTAAGGCGATAATTCTATAAAATTTTCTTTTACCACAAACTTAATCGAAATTTGTTGCTGACAGTACCTTGTACCTAGATTATGATGTTAATTTAAGCTCTAATCCGATCGCCAAAGTTGTTCTGAAAGTTTCTCAAGATCATGTCGACAGAGTTTATCCCTCCCTAGGTATCTGTTACTATATCTATAATAACTTTAGGTACAACTTAAACGGTGAAGTTATTGCTAAACTGAAGGTTGGACTTACATTTTGTATTTTATAAACCGTAGAATTACAACTTTGATATTACTTGTAGTATATCGTATAATGTTGTATATCGAATGTCATTGATTTCGGTTACTTTGTAAACTTTTCTGGTTACTATTTCTGTAATCCGTAGCAACATTAAGATTGATTGCTAGTGTAATTTGGTGTAGTGGAATATGATATTTTATATGGGGAAATAGCCTATTTGTACCACAAACCACTTTACTGAGTGTAGAAAAAAATAATGTTCTGGAAAAACGTGTTATCAAACTGTGTTATCAAACGATAACACAGATTAACAGGCTTTTTGAGAAACGGTAGTGTTAAAAAACTCTACAAAATGTCAAATATAGTAGTATAATCAGAGATAATACAGATATTACGAATTCCAAACGCGAGATAACGTGCTTAGCAATCGCACTTGCACCCTCTGCACTGACCAGGCAAACTAATCTAAAATACCGTGTTGCGAAGACTATACTTAAATGTATTAATTAGGTTACAAATCACAAGTTAACTCATCATCATCATCGGGTGAGTTAATTTGTAATTTGTGTACAAATTAACTAGAGTTATTTATTCTGAACTGTCATACAAAATAATAACGTTAAGTTTTAATGATAAATGACAGATTAGTTGGAATAGTTATAATTTAAGTGAAACTCTCCTGAATATTAATGTTGTTGAAAGTGTTATGATCTGGGCTATTTGATTGATCACCTTTCTTCATTAAGACAAATATAAAGGCTCTGCAGGTCAAAGATAACCTTTACAGATGTCTAGCTGTCGCCCGTGGCTTTGCCCGCCTTTTGCCCCTCTGTAAGGCAGAGTGTATTAATCCAAGGTGTTAGCTATCTCCGTAACTGATAATTTGATCAAATCGATCAGCTATTTAAGCGCGAATAAGTAACAAACGTATTTGTCTAAATACCGACATAATACATATGTATAATATTAAAACGGTAAAAAATCATAAAGCAAAAAAAAAAACGAATTTAATGTATCCCGGATACTTTTATTTCGGTAAACTGATAGGTTTACTCAGAAACATTTCAAGCCTTCGTGATATATGATTCGAGAACATATTGGGTGTTATTTATGTATAAGGTTATCTTACCTGAAGGCATTGCTTATGATTTAACGATTAGGTTACTATTGGGTAGGGATCAAATAGTTCTCGAGGAATAGGCGTGAGGATTGCGTTAAATATGTACACATACTCGCGTACATGAAATCTGCTTACGAAAGTATTATTACCTTTTGATTAATTGATTTCTTGTGCTCCTTAATAATAATAGAGTTCATTAAAACTACCTACACTTATCTGACGAATTATACAGATAACTTTGTTACAGTAAAATCCGTTCGGTCTTTTTACGTAACTTTGTTTTATTGTTCTGGGCTAAGTCAAAGTCAAAGGATTCAACCAACGCTAAGGAATGCGAGGACGCGGACGGCAAGCGTGCTGATATGCCATAACTATACGTATTGTTCAAAAACTTTTCAGCTCCTTTCTACTGTCATTGGTGGTGTTATACATACGAATGATCATCAGTTAATGACAATCTTACATGTTGACTTTATATTTGGATGTCGTTCATTTTTCGCAGAAGTATTTTCTGTTTTGAAAGGGTTGGTCGGCCAAGAAGGTGGTCTAACCTAAAGGCTGAATATAATTTGCTTGTTAGAGAAAAACGGTAGATTTTTCAATTGGAAAATATTCGTGAAGCTGTTGATGTCCACCTTACCTCGATATAACATAAATGTGACTTCTTGTCTAAACTATTAGTCTACTTTTAAGCCAACCTATTCTTCTACGTATTTGTTGTAGTGTATTTGATATGATAAAAGGAATGGTTTATATACGGTCTACAAAAACAATACAAAAATCTTTATTTCTTCAACCAAACTTTTCTTCTTATAATTAGTTGTTGGAGTCTCCTTTTAAGCATGTAAACATAAGATTTGTATTTTTTTTATTTTATTTAATGGGTAAGTATTTATTTATTTATTATTAGCCTAACGATGCTGTAAGAGGTCTCGTTTGCACTATTTAAGTATGCAACGATTATTAACATTACCAGCATCTATTATCTGTTAATCATCTAAATGGGTAAAACCTCGAATATCCCTTGGGAGCCCAGACTACAATTAGCATGGTGTATATTGCTTTAGTCTGAATATTTTACGAAGTATGATAATGTGTATAGGCATAATGTAGAGTTACAAAATGAGGCCTGAAAGTATTAAAATATATTTTCAACTTAAAATGTTTCAATACTCAGTGCAATGATGAACGAATTAAAAACTCGTCGTGAACAGAATCAATTTTTCTATACTAATATAAAGAGGAAAGATTTGATTGTTTGTTTGTTTGACACGAATAGGCTTCGAAACTACAGGACCGATTTGAAAAATTCTTTCACTGTTAAGAAGCTACATTAGTCCCGCTGAACATAGGCTATAATTTATTTTCAAAAATATTAGGGTTCCGTAAGAAACTTGCGATGTTGTAACCCAGGGTGTAAAATCGGAAACCTATTTCTGCGTACGCTGCTTTACAAAACTATTGATAATAGAAGAAAATGATGTACTACGGGATTGTAGATCTTTTTAATATCTATCTTCTAACCATGCGGACGAAGTCGCGGGCAACTGCTAGTAATTAATATTGTATTTAAATGAAACAACGGTTTACCTATGCGTAATGACTGGATTGTCCGACTAGTGGTGGACCCAACCAGAGTTAATTATAAGCCGAATTGTAGACATATTGACAATAATAGTGTGTCCTTAAAGTAAACGGTTTGGACTACGTACAAGGTGAGGAACCGGGTGTCCAGCAGAGGATAGCGTTAGGTTGACTTATTGCGCGATCATGCGAGTTCTTGTCGGTTAGTAGATATGAATTATATAAAAGAGTCAGTTAAATTATTCAAATAAACAACAGTATTCAATCAATAAATGTTACTATTAATTAGTAACATTTGTACTATTAAAATAAGGGTTTTTGTACCACCAACTAAATATGGATAATGTCCGAAAAACACGCTTTTAACAAGTAAATTATTAATATTAATATTATAACAAATAGAAAACTACCTTTGTAACTTACCGGCCATTTCTATGTCAATTCAAAATTATTAGTTAATTTTAGTTTACTGACCTTTATCTACCTGTAAGTCAGCGATTTCGTCTTTGACTTTCTGCTTCAACGAGCATATTTGAGCGGGTCAAAGGGCCTAAGAAATATAGGAATTCTTATCTTTAGAGGGATTCAGTGGTGGTTTGAACTAAATATATTTGAACTTTTTAGTTTTTTGTGTTAATAAGTCTGTACTGAATTCTCAAACGAGTTGTTCTCTGACGGTTATTAGTTAGCCATGCTTGCTTGCTCGCCGTCATTCGTTTTTTGAGTCTTTGCTCTTTCATGGAGTTTCTTGCCGGTTCTCTATAGGAATGACATTTTGGAACCGTGCGCCTAAAGACAATATTGTAACGTTTTGAAAGTGCCTGTAAAACGGCCTATTTGAAGTAAAAACTTTTGAATTTACTTAAATTTTTTCATTAGATTGTGACAATGTAAAATACAAATTGCTGCAAATATCTGTTAGTGTTAAAACCACAGTCACATTATCTGTAATTCGCGCAAAATGGATTTGTATAAATTGATTTGCTATTCAGTTAACTTTCATAACGATGGCTCAACATGTAACTATAGGTATATATGTTGCCTGCCTAATGACGAATCGTTCATACTTCCTTACCGCACCAACTTTAACGAATACTTTGTAAGTGAAAGAAACATTCGAATCTATTTCCAAAATGGCCGTAGCTTCCTCCCCATTTTCGTATGAAATCTTCGTACCTCATTATGAACGCAAATAACTGCGGAATATGACGAGCGTTGAATTTCATGAGTAAATTTACTCTCATACAAAATCAGGTCGTCACTGGTTTGCTGGAATTATATGCCCTGGAGGTTCAAAGTTAGCCTCAAGTTTCGAAGTTGTGGCCGCAATGTAAGTAACTAGTATATTAGTGACATTATATTCTGGGAATGGTTGAGCTTAGTGCATTTCGTGCATCGTCTCTTTGATGTTACGATATGATCTAAAGTAAGTTTATATTGCAGGCAAAAACTTTAGGTAACAGTTGCTTTTGCTTTATGATTTGCCAGGGTATGATAAATACTGTTCAAATTAATGCTAAGTCGAACAGATGTTTTTTGTTTAAAATCAGGTCTGTAGTTTGTTTGAAAAGAGGTCGTAGCTACTTCTTTTTGTATGGTTTATTTACGGTGTCAGAGGTTTCTGTCGTAGGCCTCGGATGTGGAAAACTGACTCAAACTGGAGTGCGCTAATTGTTGATGATGTTATCCTTCACTGCTTTAGCAATTGATTAAGCCAGTTAATTCGAAAAACACAGTCTTTAAGCTTTCACTCATAGCGTCGCTAGCAACGCTGGTAAGGAAAGCGACATCAAAACAACCAGTCGACTGTATAGTAAGCAAAAAATAAAGACAAATACACGGCGCTTCTTTCGTATTTATAATATTAAAAAAAAAGCCTGGAAAAAGTAATATTAATATTAGCTTGTGTCAAATATCTCACGCAGACAAAAAAAACCTTACGCCGATAAATCATTAGTCTACACGACAATGTCGAAAGCACTTACAATAGACACCAATTTAATCCTGATTCTTAGTTTAGTATATCGGAGCTTTTTTGCTCTTTGAGTAATGAAACAACACTAGAAATGTGTGTCGTACAAAGAGAAAATATGTCTAAAGAACGTGGAAATGTCTTTTCCTGCGTAGATCCGAAAATTTATTTGAAAAAGTTTTTCTTTTTTATTTTACACAGAAATTGATAAACGGGTCTTGGTAAAATAATGACAAATCTGGTAACATTTGTAAAAAACAAAAGATTTTATTTATTTTACGGAGACCCTTTTTAGGTTTTTTTAACACGTCTGATTAGTGACGCTTTGTGCTATTCGAAAATGTCCTTTTCCGAGGCACAAGAACTGGCAAGAAATTAGAAGCAGTTCACTTAAAAATGTTTACTTACGCTAATAAAATTAAATAATTTAATTAATAAACAATTTACAACCTAATTCTTGAGTAAAGCTTTTAATTACATTCATATTTCTTTATTAAGTTCCACAACTTTAATGGTATCAGAATAAGGCAGTCCTTAACAAGGTAAGGGTAGCAAAAATGGTAAGTTTTTTGTTAGTCTACCAAAGACCCTTCTCAAATCCGTCGCCAAAACAAAATATATAGGTTAGGATGAAAGTTTTATATTTTTATGATACACGTGGCAATTTTCAAAGGCCAGGAAAAGAAAAACAAGCCAAGATTTCCTTGTTTTTATCATTGTTTTTTGATGTACGACATTTCTTTTGTAAAGCATTTCCATACCTATAGTATATCTTAGTTAAATATTATTTTTACTGACCTTACTAAATATTGTAGTCTAGAATATTGTAGTTTTACGCTCGTAGTAACGGCGCATGTGTTAACATTATGATAACATGTTGTCGGTAGATAAATTTTCAGAATATTCGGTATGAACTGGCGTATAAAACGTTGCCCAACTTTAGGACGGTTGAAATTGAAAACGTTACAAATATACATACTTTTATAGCTAAACCTTTTTCGTTGACCTGCTGTCGGGAAAAATTTATAGCCTGCTATTAGTTCAGTATTATATTTTAAGCCCTGTTGTTCTACAATAATTCAAGGAAACATTTTGTGTGTATATGACAATGGTGCTAAGCTAAACTAAAACCTCATAAGTGAATCGATCACATGTTAAGTTACACTTGACGCGGTTGGTCCGTGGGTGACCATCTTTGTCATAACGAGTTCCTCCGTGTTTCGGAAAGAAAGTTAAATTGTGGGTCCCGGCTGTTATTTCTACATCTTTGATAGTCGTTGCAGGTAATCAGAAGCTTGAAAGTCTAACAACCAGTCTAACCAAGTTGCCCAGGTAACTGGGTTGAGGAGGTCAGATAGGCAGTCGCTCCTTGTAAAACATCGGTACTTAGCTGAATCCGGTTAGACTGGAAGCCGACCCCAACATAGTTGTGAAAAGGCTAGGTCGATGATGATGACAGTGGTGCTAAACTAAATACCATTAGATTAGAAAACAAAAAAATGGTTATGATTATTAGATTTAGATGAGAAAAATATGAATTACGACGGCCACGAATAATACACAGTCATTTAGGGAAAAGGTGGAACAGAAAAACGTTTTATTTAAGGTAAATTACACTCTATTATAAACGTAGGTAAGTAACTTTCTTTCCCTTTGGAATTCACGATCAATCATGACTAAGTTGAAACACAGTTGGCCTGTTGGTCTAGTGGTGAGTGATCCTGACTGCTATACCGGAGGTCATGGGTTCGATTCCCACCCAGAACAAATGTTTGTGGGATGAGCACGATCATTTTTGTTCTGTGTCTGGGTGTAATTTATCTATAATATGTATGTATTAGAAATATATAAGTAAGTTTATCAGTTGTCTGGTTATCATAACACAAGCTCTGCTTAGCTTGGGATCCAAAAAAATCCAAGTTTCTGCTTAAAGGACGGACTAATTATATTCAGATCATTACTTTATACATTATGGAAATTTAAACGGCTTTTAAATAAAAATCTTCACTGAACCTAGTCGTAATTTATCGCTTACTAGCTCTTTTCAGCGGTTTTATCCGCGTGGGGGACGGTTAAGGCTGCTAAAGCATAACAGATCTTTGACGCAGACGGATAAAAATTAACCCTGCATGTTAAGTTGTTAACCCGAGATGTCAGTTACCTCTGTGTTATTGAAATTGGCCTTACCGTTTGAGTTTGAAGAGGTGACAAACATACAAACACACTCACATCTTTCTCAGTCTCAAACTAAGCGAAGCTTGTATTATGACCGTCGTAATAAAAATACGACCATGACTACTGATAAAAAATACTTCAATATTTCTAAATACAAACATAATATAGATATTTCACACCCAGACACAGAAAAAAGATCGTGCCCAAAAATTTGTCCTGGATGGGAATCGAACCCATGACCTCCATTATAGCAGTTAGGGTCACTAACCACTAGACCAACATTACAGGTCATACGATTACTTTTGAAACCTTACCTATTCGGATAGTATCAGGCAAGGCTGACAGATGGCCGAAGAATAGAATAAGGAATATCGCTTTCGCCCCTCTCATCCTGCAACAAAAAGATAATAATGTTATTTTTATTGACAACGAGATATAAACGTGGACTCGAGAATGATCGATTGTGGGCCAGTGTGTTCGATTTCGGAAACATTGAATTTTTGTATGATCTCGGTTTCTTTTATTGTATATGGACAATAAAATGTCGAGTGATGTATGTCTCTTTGAGAATTGTCGTATCATAAAAATCAAGCTTGTGTCCACGTGCGGGACAGAATTGTTTAGTGTTTAGAAGTAAATATTAGATAGGAAAAGTAGTAATAGGAGTAGTAGACGGTAAAGCGTCACGCAAATTTGGAAAATAATTTTCGTATCTTCGACAAAATTTAAATTGTTTCACAAAAACATTCAGAGATAGTGAAGCCTAGACTAATTGACTGATATCAAAGGTTACCAAGTATTTTTTAGTGTCAGTAATAATTTTTTTTATATATGACCAAGCATAACCCCTAAGTAGTAATTCCATTCCTTTTATTAGACATGGTATACCTTAAGGGCGTTCTCGTAAAAGAAAACGCTATTCTCTGTGCACTACCTTTCTTTTGTTTATGACTGAGAGCTCCAAGTATCATAGCTTTGCTTTTGTAGCCGGATCTATAGGCTTACCAGTAATCTCTACCTTCAACCCTTGACTAAATAACTAGATAATAATTAAAAGATCTGAACTGAACTATGAATCAAGTTCTTTTCTTGCTTTTATAACAATTAAGTCGTTTTTTATATTAAGACTTCTACTTTTTAATTATTTTGCTCGTGTAAAGCCGTATATAGAATTAATTAAATATTCAGTAATCTCCTTACGGCAAGACCGCGTCAGTTTACATCGGAACATCAAAGACTTGTGTCTAATTAACACGTTCGGTGCGGTATCGGGTTGATTGTACCTGATGCTAATCTTTCCTCCGGTGCGGGGCAAAAATTACTGTGTTAGCCGCTGGTGCGGGACAGATATATTTGGTCTCCCTATGAATATGAATGAGACGGTTAGTGTTTTGGAATTGCCTCGTCAAATAGATAATATAGGTTCGAAAAAATTGCATCGGGTTCTTACGACCCGATGCCGACTGAAGCAATATTTTTACGTCTAGTGCGTTCATCGGTTCTAAACGACCCGATGCCCCGATGACCCGATAGACGCACTAGATTACATGCTAGTTGAGCTAGTGAGGTGCGTGTGTTTCGATGCGTTTTTATGCAACTGACTGAACATGAAGTTGAACATGAACCGATCCAGGAAAATGTTGTTTGAGCCATATGACGGTGAAAAGCCAAGGAAAAAAAAGTGAGCGAAGGTCCCCCAACACAAATAATATTGGGTAAGCGGAATATGAATGATAATGCCAACCCGTCAACTGGTCAAACATTACACGTCCAAAATACTGCAGTTAACAATCCCCAGCCACCACATTGACCCTCACCATAAACCAGTACAGCTTATAGTGAACGAATAGAAATATTGGAACAGAAAAGAATTCAGCCAACTTACGGTATAATTAATTTTACATGTTCAAAAGAAAATATATCATACATTTTATCGATGACGATGTTTTTTTTCTTGTCATCCACAGCACTAAAAACGTATCGATACTTTTAATAACCAGTGCGGATAACGGATCCTTAAGATCCGACAGACAATTCCTTTATTTACAAACAACCCTTCAGTGGATCTATCTGCGATTTCAGCCTTTTATTGAGTGTTTATTTGTCAACATATTGTTATAAAAGAAAATGTTTTAATCATTATATCTATAAAAGATAAGTCATATAAACCAATGTAAGTCGATCGGATCTTTTTGACCCACCAACGCACCGGGAACAAGTCGTGCTTCGGATATAATCGACCCCATGCCGCACCAACTGAAAGTAATCAATTTTGACTAACGCAGTGAACGTGTTAAGTACACTAGTTTATTTTGCGTGGGTAGGTACTCTATGATAAACTAAACCAATAAATGTAATCACCTACAAATAGATAAGATGGACGAAAGTAAAATGAGAAGGATTCAGGGTCTTTAATTTTATATGTCATCACTTCAAGATTTGGTTATCTCGTTAACTAATTATATAAGTTCAAAGCTTTCCTTCATGTTGATATATAACCTGAATTAGTAAAAGATACATAAAAACTTAAAACGCCTTTATAAAAATATTTCGCGTGTTTATTTTCACCTAGTCTTTGCTTTATTTGCGAGACAAAAACAAAGCAAAAAAGAAGATTGGTTTCTTTAGAGAAAATGTTCAAATAACATCGCAATGTATTCATATTTTAGTCTGCAACGGCTGTAGATTACCTAGACTGTAGCATCTAATCCTAATCACATTGGTTAGATATTAGAATTTGTAAGATACTTTAATAAATATGTAAATTTGAAATGAGCTTTAGTGGTAAATCAATAAAGCTGACAATTAATATAAGCACAGACTGTTTCTTTTGTTTATCTTTAGTACACTTCAGTGTCCTTGTATTTTTGGCGGTTTTTGAGTCTCGGTAGCGGACAGTAAAAACCAATATTTTGTACCTACACTATTGTCAGTGTCTATATCTATTTTATTTGTTAATTTAATCACCATATAGACGGTGCATAAAATTTTGCTTCTTATTGCATTCAAATTTCTGTGAAAAACCTCCTCCTGATCTTCTCCTAATGTTCAAATCAAGATGAATTAAAACCTAAGAACAAATCAATGTGTTCTTACTCCATAAAAAAGTATAGCATTCAAAAACAAAATCTTTGACTAGGTACTACCTAGTTCAAAAAACCAAAGGTAAAAATAAAAATATTTGTGACACAACGCCAAAAAAAAAACTATCATACTTATACGTGTAGTTACATTCGAACCTAAAAGTAATTAAAGGTCAAAGCTGTTTGTGGAGTAAGTAAGTGTAGTCACGTCTTGAAACGAAGCAAATTGGTGTAGCGAACTTCATA